>NC_058386.1:125027097-125263026 GCF_018350175.1 Felis catus | reverse complement strand
AGCATTGTGTACCTTTCTCTCATAGCACTAGTCATATTTGCCATCTTATATGTGTTAGCAGGTATGATACTTAAAGCATATCCACGAAGATTCAAGAGTGATTTTTTTTTTTAGTTTTTATTTAAATTTTAGTTAACGTACAGTGCCATATTGGTTTCAGGAGTAGAATTCAATGATTCATCCCTTACATACAATACCCAGTGCTCAACACAACAAGTGCCCTCTTTAATACCCATCAACCACCTAGCCCACACCCCCCACACCCACTTCCCTCCATCAACCCTCAATTTGTTCCCTATCATTAAGAGTCTCTTGTGGTTTGCTTCCCTCTCTCCTCTTTCCCTCTCTTCCCATAGGTTCATCTGTTTTGTTTCTTAAATTCCACATATGAGTGAAATCATATGGTATTTGTCTTTCTCTGATTGACTTATTTTTCTCAGCATAGTACATTCTAGCTCCATCCACGTCATTGCAAGTGGCAAGATTTCATTCTTTTTGATGGCTGGGTAATATTCATATATATATATATATATATATATATATATATATATATGTAGACACACACACGCACCCCACATCTTCTTTATCCATTCATCAGTCGATGGACATTTGGGCTCTCTCCACAGTTTGGCCATTGTTGATAATGCTGCTATAAACATCGGGGTGCATGTACCCCTTTGAATCTGTATTTTTGTATCCTTTGGGTAAATACCTGGTAGGGAAATTGCTGGATCATAGGGTAGTTCTATTTTTAGTTTTTTGAGGAACCTCCATACTGTTCTCCAGAGCGGCTGCACCAGTGTGCACTCCCACCAACAGTGCAAGACGGTTCCCGTTTCTCCGCATCCTTGCTAACACCTGTTGTGCCTTGAGTTGTTAATTTTAGCCATTCTGACAAGTGTGAGGTGGTATCTCATCATGGTTTTGATTTGCATTTCCCTGATGATGAGTGATGTTGAGCATCTTTTCATGTGTCTGTTAGCCATCTGGATGTCTTCTTTGAAAAGTGTCTACTCATGTCTTCTGCCCATTTCTTCACTGGGTTATTTGTTTTTTGGGTGTTGAGTTTGATAAGTTCTTTATAGATTTTGGATACCAACCCTTTATCAGATATGTCATTTGCAAATATCTTCTCCCATTCCATGGGTTGCCTTTTAGTTTTGTTGACTATTTCTTTTGCTATGCAGAAGCTTTTTATCTTGATGAAATCCCAATAGTTCATTTTTTCGCTTTTGCTTCCTTTGCCTCTGGCGACGTGTCTAGTAAGAAGTTGCTACGGCCAAGGTCAAAGAGGTTGCTGCCTGTGCCCTCCTCTAGGATTTTGATGGTTTCCTGTCTCACACTGAGCTCTTTCATCCGTTTTGAATTTAATTTTTTGTGTATGGTGTAAGAAAGTGGTCCAGTTTCATTCTTCTGCATGCCGCTGTCCAGTTTCCCCAACACCATTTGTTGAAGAAACTGTCTTCCTTGCATTGGATATTCTTTCCTGCTTTGTCGAAGATTAGTTGACCATATAGCTGTGGGTCCATTTCTGGGTTTTTTATTCTGTCCCATTGATCTAGGTGTCTGTTTTTGTGCCTGTACCATACTGCCCTGATGGACTGCAGCTTTGTAATATTGCTTGAAACCTGGAATCATGATTCTTCCAGTTTTGCTTTTCTTTTTCAGAATTGCTTTGGCTATTTGGGGTCTTTTGTGGTTCCATACAAATTTTAAGATTAAAAATGCTGGTGGTAGTTTGATAGGGATTGCATTAAATGTGTAGATTGTTTTGGGTAGCATAGACATTTAAACAATGTTTGTTCTTCCAATCCATGAGCATGGAATGTTTTTCCATTTCTTTGTCTCCTCTTCAGTTTTGTTCATAAGTGTTCTATAGTTTTCAAAGTAAAGATCTTTTTACCTCTTTAGTTAGGTTTATTTCTAGGTATCTTTTTGTTTTTGGTGCAGTTGCCTAAAGTCAACAGAAGAAGGAAAATAATAAATATTAGAGCAGAAATAAATGATATAGAAACAAACAGACAAACAAAAATCAGGAGAACAGATCAACGAAACAAAGAGCTGGTTCTTTGAAAAGATTAATAAAACTGATAAACCTCTAGCCAGACTTATCAAAAAGAAAAGACAAAGGGCCTAAATAGATAAAATCACAAATGAAAGAAGAGAGATCACAACCAACACCACAGAAATATAATTATAAGTTAATACTATGAAAAATTATATGCCAACAAACTGGGCAATCTGGAAGAAATGGATAAATTCCTAGAAACTTACAAACTACCAAAACTGAAACAGGAAGAAGAAGAAAATTTGAACAGATCCACAACCAGAAAAGAAATTGAATCAGTAGTAAAAAATCTCCCAACAAACAAAAGTCCTGGGCCAGACGGCTTCCCAGGGGAATTCTACCAGACATTTAAAGAAGAGTGAATACCTTTTCTTCTTCAACCATTCCAAAAGATAGAAATGGAAGGAAAACTTCCAAACTCATTCTATGAAACCAGCACTACCTTTATTCCAAGACCAAAGACCCCACTAAAAGCGAGAATTACAGGCCAATATCCCTGATGAACGTGGATGCAAAAATTCTCAATAAAATTTGTAGCAAGTCGAATTCAACAGTACCTTAAAAGAATTATTCAACATGATCAAGTGGGATTTATTCCTGGGCTGCAGGGTTGGTTCAATATTCACAAATCAATCAATGTGACACACCACATTAATAAAAGAAAGGATAAGAACCATGTGATCCTGTCAATAGATGCAGGAAGAGCATTTGACAAAATACAGCATCCATTATTGATAAAAACCCTCAAGAACATAGGGATAGAAGGAACATAGCTCAACATCATAAAGGCCATGTAAGAAAGACCCACAGCTAGTATCATCTTCAATGGGGAAAAACCGAGAGCCTTTCCCCTACGGTCAGGAACAAAACAAGGATGTCCACGTTCACCACTGTTATTTAATGTAGTACTAGAAGTCTTAGCCTCAGCAGACACCAAAAGGAAATATAAGGCATCCAAATCGGCAAGGAAGAAGTCAAACTTTCACCATTCGCAGACAACATGACACTCTATGTAGAAAACCCAAAAGACTCCACCAAAAAAATTGCTAGAACTAATACATGAATTCAGCAAAGCTGCAGGATATAAAATCAATGTGCAGAAATCTGTTGCGTTTCTATACACCAATAACGAAGCAGCAGAAAAAGGAGTGATTTTTAAAAAATTCAAAATTACAGTTCCTCCACATGCATTCCCAAGCCATCCACTCGATTCCTTTTGAATGACAGAACAGCTCTTTGGCCTCCGTTCATTCCTTCCTACACTACAGTTTATGGGTCACTCTCCATGCTCTGAGTTCTCCTCACTTGATGAGTCTTGACACTAAAAAAAGGACACTCTTCTGTTTCATGCACCTGGCTCCGACATCCAAGAGTCATAGTTTTCAAGAGGATGGTCTTTATCAGGCCCCATAGAAGAAAGAAAAGGAGGAGGAGGAGGAGGAGGAGGAGGAGGAGGAGGAGGAGGAGGAAGAAGAGGAGGAGGAGGAGGAGGAGAGAGGAGGAGGAGAAAAAGGAGGAGAAGAAGAAGGAGAAAGAGAAGAAGCGGGAGGGGATGGAGCGAGGGAGGGAAGAGGAGGAGGAGGAGGAGAATGAGGCCAAGAGTTATACCCTTTATTCTCTTTGGACGTTTCTTGTTGCACTGACTGCCCGGATCCCTGAACTCTAGAGCCATACTTGACTTGAAACAAGCACTCAGTGAATACTGGTTGATCCTTTGCAGCTCTGTACTATCCATTCCTGGAAGGAAATGTGCACAAAGAGCTTTTTCTGCCACCTGAATGGATGCCAGGACACTGGGGTAGGGGTGGGGTGAGTCCCCTTGATGGATATGACAGAGTTTATTCCTCAACGTTTGCATGGGGGATAATTTCCTTATGGTCTGTGGTCACCCCTTAGATTATGCACTGAGTTAGGGCAGGGTCTACTTCTGCTCTGATGTGCAGGCGGAGGCTCAGCACATACTATAATGAGTGGAATGTAGAGGGTACAGCTCAACTCCTTGTTGGATAAATTAAAGAAGTTCCTCACTTTGTCTGGGGAAGGCCCTCGGAGCTCCCCCAAGTTCACCAGGATGGAATTTCCTTCCCCGTGGGGGAGAAGGAGGGAAGGAAAAGATAAAACATATCTTTCCTTCCCAAGGGAAGGGATCCCCTGTACACCTGGCCCCTGGAGGCTAAAGGAACACTTGCATTTGGAGAAAGCTGGAGGTTAGTTACGAGAGAGGCAGCCCAGGAAGGAGGGCCATAGACAAGTAAGCAAAGGCTTCAGGGCTCACTGAGGTCCTGTTGGGCTGGATTGGGCTGGTCTGGCTCCTGAGGGAGAACGTGGACTCAGTCACCAGGGTCAAGGCATTATAGGGCAGGACGCACCCTTATTCCAGGCACAGAGGTGGCAGGTCAGGAGAGAGAGACTTGTGCTCCTTTCAAGGGCTTCGTTCCTAGGAGGTGGCAATGGCAATGGCTAGGCTCTGAGGAGGCAGGGCTGGGAGAGGAGCCTGCACATTACAGAGGCACTGTACTCACCATGGCAGGGAACACAATGTCACCTCAGGAGAATGCCAGAACTTGGAATCTTCCAAAACACTACCACATACACTCTCTCAGGGGATTCTCACAGCCTCCCAGTGAGACAGGCAGATGACTCCGATTGACAGATGAGGAAATAGGGGTTCTCCAGGGAAGTGTGACTTTCCCAGGCAAACACAAGGGAACCCAGGTGTCTTAGTTTATCTCAGGCCACTGTAAGGAAATACCACAGACTGGGCAGCTTAAACAACAGACCTTGATTTTCTCATAGTTCTGGAGGCTGGAAGTCTGAGATCAGGGTGCCAATGTGGTTGGTTTCTGCTGAGAGCTCTCTTCCCAACCTGTAGGTGGCTTCCATCTCTTTGTGTGCTCACAGGACCTCTTCTTTGTGCATTTGGAGATGGGGGAGAGGGGAGAAAGAGAGACAGTGTGAGAGAGAGAGAGACAGAGAGAGACAGAGACAGAGACAGACAGAGCACTACCTGGCATCTCTTCTCAGAAGGACACTACTCCTTATCGGATCAGGGCCTTATGATCTCATTTAACTTTAATTGCCTCCTTATAGGCCTTATCTCCCAATACAGTCATTGGGATTTAGGGCCCTGGCATACAAACATACGTACATACATTCATGCAAACACTGGGGAGACAAAATTCAGTCCATAGCACCAGGTGCTCTGTAACAGAGCCTTAAAGAACATGGTTCATTTTATTACTGCTGCCTCTACTCAAAGTGTACACAGTTTGATGCATTTTGAAAATTGCATCCACTCAGTGACTGACCCAGCCCTTTGTCAAGCTACAGACCATTTCTGTCTTCCCAGGAGGTACCTCTGACTGCCTCGCCAGTTGCTCCTGCCTCCCTGGAGGCAACCGCCCTCAGAATGTCCTGTGCCGCAGATCCTTTTTGCCTCCTCTTGCATTCTGTATCAGTGGAATCATACGGCGTCACACTCTGGCGTCTAACCTCTCTCACTTGGCATATTGTCTGTGAGACACACCTATGGGGTTGTGAGGGTCAGGGGCCCACTGGTTTTTACTGCTGTGTGGGATCGCCACAGGGTAGGGATTCACAGCAAGCCCCTTATCCCTTCTCCTGCTGATGGGCATTTGGGTTGGCTCCAGTGTGGGGCTATTATGATGAAAGCTGATGGGAACATTGTTGAGTGAGTCTCCTTCTTTATGTTCCATTCTCCTAGGTAAATAAGTAGGAGAGCCAGGGCTGGGTCTCAAGGTAGCTGGATGATTTGTTGAAAATGACTGCATGCAGATATTTAAAGCTGTTCTGACAATTCACACGCCTATCACCAATTCTCAACATGAGAACCATCCTAACCCCGACCCAAGGCAGAGAGAGGCTGGCAACCACTCAAGGCTGACCACACCCCGAGTCCCACATTTGCATCCCCCAGAGGGACTTCCATGAGTTACAGAGTGTGCCGTAGGCAACCGGGTCTGTGAAGGACCGAAGGAGGACATGCTGACACTTATCCAGCCCAGCAGTACCCTGAGTCGGGGAAGCATGAGTGCCACGTTGAGGTGATGCTCCAATGCGCCGTGTGAACCCAAAAGGAGCCACCTGCACTTTCGAGGTTTCAGTGGGCAGGTGGACACAGAGGGGGCTGGCAGCCAGGAAGAAGCTGAGAAAGTACTGTCCCCCATGTAGGAGCAGCCAACAAGGAGATGGCGGGTTCAAAAAGGGAGGAGAGGGCCCGCCTGGCTGCCTAAGAGCCTGTGGAAGGCTTGGGACAGGGCAGGGAGCCCCCAGAGGCTAGGAGCAAGAGCCGGGTGTGTGAGGAGAGGGGGTGGTGGAGGAAGAGGGCTGTTGAGCAGCCAGAGAAGTCTTCGGCTGGCTGGGGCCTGGTCTGAAGCCACAGTTTAGGAAGTGTGGATGGGCACTGCCTGGTAAGAAGGTAGGAGGGAACTTCAGGCTCTCCCTGGAGGAGACAGGAGGGGCCCGTTTGGCTGTGCAGGGCTTGGGCCCTTGGTGTTTGTGGTGCAAAGCAGAGAAGCTCTTCCTGGGTTGTGAGCAGACAACACTCTCACTCAACCTGTGGAAGTTAAGGGACACACCTGAGGTCAAGTGAAGCAGCCAAGTGAAGGGAAGCACCGAGATCTCCCTCTGCTGCCATGCCCATGTTCTATGTGCTCAGCTAGGCTGGCCATCCCTTGGACTTTATTCCCAACAGCTACTACTAGAGGAAGTATCTTATGGGAGCGTCCAGTCACCTAGTGGCCCGGGCCCTCTGTGAGTCTTGATGGAAGCATCTCTGCACCACCCAAAGTGAAGTGTTTCTGTGCTTATTTCTCCACGTGGTTAACATCTACTGGGTGCTGGCTCTGTGCAGGGCCCAGTACTGGAAATCAGGGGGACCAAGCCAAAAGATGGAAGACCCTGGGAGCTGGGCCAAGAAGGTGGCACAATTACAATTCCTTTACCTCTACCAGGGAGCCCAGCTGCCCACAGGGCCTGGGTGGCAGTGGGGGTAGGAGGAAGAGGGAAGAGTGTATATCTACCTGGGTGTCACACAGGCCTCTCAAATGCAAGCATGGCCACAGGAACTCATCCCCACCCCCGTCACCCCACTTCCCAACACCCTCTCTCACAAAAGGTGAGAGGAAAAGAAAGATAACTGTTGGTGTGATTCTCCATGTCAGAGAAGGACCCTCCCATCCTCTGAGCCCACACACAAGTGAAAAATCTGGGACCCTGCTTGAGCCCTCCCTGTGCCTTCTCCCTCCCTAGAGACTGTATCTTCCCCCTTTCTCTTTAAACCCTCTGCCTGAAGAGACCGAGCCCATCACCGTCTGGTCTGGCCGACTGCAGAAAACCCTGTCTGCTCCAGGCTTACCTCCCTGCTGCCCAGTTAACCACACAGCAGGTCTGATCCTTGCCACCCTCTCACTTCAAACCCATCGGGGCCCTCCACAGCCCTCAGGGTAAAGGTCCCAGGCCCGTGGCAGATGGCAGCAGGCTGACATATTCAGGTGCTTGCTCAAAACAAGGCACTGAGGGCCTCCTCTGAGCCAGGCTCTGGGATGAGACCCTGGGATGAGAAACATGGGCAAGGCCCCTTCTCCTGGGGAGCTTGCCATCTGGGGAGGGAGACCCTGATGCCCCAAAGCAGAGACCCAAATCTCTGCTTTCTATCTATCATATGATGACATATAAATCAATGCTGCTAAATATGAATGGAGAGTATTCCAGGTTCCACTTTTGTTGTGGGTGGCTGGGCAGAGGAGGCCTCTGGGAGGAGAAGGCATTTCTGCTGAGACTTGAATGAGGAAGAGGAGGAAGAGGAGGCCACCACCACAGGAAGTTCTTGGGGTGGGTTGTCCCACACAGAAGCGGCGGGAAGGCAGAGGCCACAGACGGGAAAGAGCTGGGTATGGTGCTCTGGGGCCAGCTGATAAGGCCAACGAATCAGGAGTTTGGTGAGAGGTGCTGGGGGTGGGTGGTATGAGAAGAAGAAGACCATAAGAGGAGGCCAGCTCCCGGGGGGTGGGGGTGGGGCAAAGGGGGCTTTTGGCCAGGGAAGGGACTTTGGAGTTTCCTTAGTCTAAAGAGATGGGGAGCCACAGGGAGGACTTGTCACTGGGGAGGAGCATGGTCTGGTGCTGTTGCAGAGAGTTTGCCCTGGCTTCCCTGTGGGTGGGAGTGAAGTAGAAAGAGAGGCCAGAGTGGAGGCTGGGAGAGCAGGAGACCATGGAGACGTGGAGAGGGCCAGCAGTCATCGATTAAAGTGGATAAAATCCCACATTGGGTTAGATTGGGCGTAAGGAACAAAGGAGAGGGGAGAAAGAATCCTGGCATCTTTGCTGGAGCAACCAGGTGGAAGGTGGAGCCCTTGGGGGAATCCCGGGGAAGAAGCAAGTGTGTCGAGGAGGATGAAATGCTCCTGTTTGGACATCTTCATCCTGCAGTTCCCATGGGGCATCCAAGCGTGCAGTTTGATGAGGACATGAGGAGCTCAGGGAAGGGGGTCCCACCCAGAGACAAAACATTTGGAGCCATCAGCGGGCAGATGGTCCCTCGGATGAGAGGACTTTGGGCGAGAATGGCGTTGGAGGCACCAAAGGTCCTGGGGCTGAGGCTGGGAGGCCACCTCCACCGCACTGAACTCAAGCAAAGGAGAAGGAGGAGGGAGTTCCAACGATGGGCAGGCAGGGAGGGAGGAGATTAGCCCAAAGGTGGGGGCTTACAGAAGCTGAGAAAGGAAAAGGTTGTGAGAAGGAAGGAGGGTCAACTGTGCTGAGAGGTGGAGCAAAATGAGGGCTGAAAGGTGACAAAGGAAAAGTAGTCAAGGCATCACAGTCCAGCCCTAGCGGGGGGAGGGAGTAATGGGCACCCCAAGGTAGAGCCAGACAGTCCTGGACTTGGAGTCAGCAGGTATGGAAGGAAGGAGAGTAGGAAGAGACGAGGCTGAAAACAGAGGGAAGGAATTGACAGTCGGTCTGCAGGCCAGCTGGCTGGCTGGGGACACGGGACCCATGTATGTTCCCACGGGAGCACCCTCTCTGAGGAAGGACCCCAGATAAATCATGGCAGAAACCAAGAAAGAGGACAATGTGGGGTGCGAGCCATGGCAGGGCTAACACCAAGGTTTGGTGGACAGAAATTCTCACTGTGGGTGTTTAGAGCAGCAGTTCACCTGTATTAGGAGAGGCTGTCTTGGCCCTCAGTGGGGAGAAGGGGAGGGGGTCCACACACGAGGCCGACTGGGAAAGCTGGTTTGTGACAGAACACTCGTGCTTCTTCATTTACCCAGCATTTACCACCTGAGAGACAGGAAAGTCGGGAGAGTAAGACCATATGGGCCAGTCAAGCTCCCACTATGAGACCAACTCCAATGTGGCCTGTTTCTGGGCGATGGGTGAGTGTAGAAAAAAAATGAGAGTGCCTTTGCCCTTGATGCTAGGAACTTTCTCCCAGTAACAGGCCAATGAGGCTTCTCAGCAGTGGGGAGGATATGAGCAAAGGAGATTCACAGAAGAGGAACTGGGAATGGCCAACACACTTGTGCAAGGATGCCCAACCTCACTGCCGACCAGGGAAATGCAAGGCACACAGTAATGAGGTAGCACTTCTCCCCATGGGAGTGGGCAAGTGGTCAAGGCTGGACAAGACCAAAGGCTGCTCAGGCTGTGGGGGCACACAGGACCACACCTATGCTGCCGGTGGGAGTGAACACAGGTTCAGCCACTCATGGGAGATAACAGATTAGCAACACCTGGCCATAGCTTTGATGGGCACAGCCCAAGTCCCGGAAAAACCACTTCTTGGCGTACGTTCCAGAGCCTGTCAGGCCGACAGCGGCTAAGACAGGCATGCGTGGGGTGCTGGTGGCAGCAGTGTCTGTAACAAAGACTGGGAACAGTGTGAACGCCCATCCACAGGGTCATAGACAAATAAACCAGGGCTGTGATTCAACAAGGAGCATGAGTGAGCTGGACACTCAGGAAAACCTTGACCAGTATAGCTTGAGTGTGAAAGGCAAGTCACAGAAGAGGATGTCTGGCCAGATGCCAGGCAGGCAAGGAAAGAGAAGCCAACAACACCGGGAGGTGTGACCCCAAGGGAACCTGTCTGCCATCTGACCAGTGGAGAGGCTGTCCACATGGCCCCAGACTCCCATGACAGGATGGGTGCAAGGTGGCGAGACCCAGAGGGGCTGGCACTCCATTTTGAGTTGTGGCAGCACTGCCTTGGTACAGTGACTAGCCTAGGTAGCAAAGGAAAGGGGAAGGATCTGTAGAAGAAGACTGACTCGGGGCCAGACAGAGGTCTCTGGGGAGGCACAACACCCATGCTGCCCTCAGGGGCCAAGAGAGCAGATGTCTCAGAGCTCATTAGGCTGGCGAGAGCACAGGGGGGCAGGGGACACATCCAGCGCTTCACGCCCAGCCCACTGGCTCTCCTGTACACACCCTCAGGTAGAGACCCCCAGTTCTGTCCCTCCACTGAGGCCCAGAGAAGGGGCAAGGACTTGCCCAAGGACACATGGTAAGATACAGGCCCAAGGGGTTGAGCTCTAAGTAGCAGAAGCCCGTTCTTGGGATTGGGACATGAAGTGAGCAAAACAGGAAAGTCCTTGACACCCTCCTTGGGGCAGGGCCCTGGCACTGGGGCAGCGACGCATCTTGGCCCGTCGTGTGCCCACAGCGGCCACGGCCCCCGCGCGAGTACGGGGACTGCTGACCCCCGGTTGCGGTGGTGTGTGCGAGCGCTCATGTGCGCAGGTGGCATCTATTCCACGTAGTAGCACCCGGACGAAGTGCTTCTCGCCTAGCTGGGACAGGACCCGTTCTGGGTGGAGGGGAGGAGGGGCGGAAACAGGTGAAGGAGCCCCAGAACGCGCCCCCATCCCGCGCTCCACCCATGCCAGAATGCAGCGCTGGCGGGCGCATCTCGGGCCTGCCCAGCGGCTCTCTGGTGGGCACCCGGGGATATGGACCCCTCGCCAGGCTGACGCCCCGAGAGCATGTTCCGGGAGGGGCGGGAGGTGGGCAGGGTTGGGTCTAGGATGGGGGCACTGGCTCTCGGGTCCCCAGGATCCCCACCTGTGCCAGCGCCCCCTCGGGGGCGGGGGAAGGAGCAGGTGACGTCACGCGCAGTCCCGGGGTGCCCGCGGCGGTGGCCACAGCCTGGCCGCGTGACCCGCGCGCGCCAATGGCCCGGCGGTCTCCGGGGCGACGCGGAGGGTCCGCGCTCCGCCGCCACTGCGCCCCCGCCCCGAGTCCGCACTGCAGAGAGTGGTGGCGAGCAGGCGCCGGCGCGCTAGCCCACGTGCCGCGCTGAGAGAGGGACAGGGAGAGGAAGAAGGAGAGGGAGTGAGAGGCAGCCAGGAAAAGAGGGGCGCACGACCCCGCTGCCGCTCGGCGCAGCCCCTGCGCCCCACCTGCTGGGACCTCGACGAGGAAGGACCCCGACCCAGAGGAGGGTAGGTGCCAGAACCGGGGAGGGTGCGCTCAGCCCTCCGGGAGACCCGCCCGCCTGCCGCCTGCCCTCCGCCCGCCCCAGTAGGACTGCGGCAGCCCGCGGGGGCGAGAGGGACGCGGTGGGGAGGGGGCCGTGGCCCCGGCGGGCGGGTGGAAGGCGGGGCAGGGGTCTAGCCTGGGCTGCAAAGGCACCGCCCCGGGGGAGGAGGGTCACCTGGGGGGTGGGCGCGGCGGGGCGGAGGGGGGGGGCGCTTAACTTCGCTCTCACCTCGTTTGTATTCACAGGCTGTGGAGACCTGGGCGGTTCTCTCTGAGTCCTAGGCTCCCTCACTAATTCACCCCCCCCGCCCCCTCCACCCTGCCCAGTGTCACCCTGGTCCGCGCCGGGAACCGTTTCCTACGGCTGATATTAACCCCGCGCCGGCGGAAATTGCACGCGATGGCGGTGACGATGCTGCGGGACTGGTGCAGGTGGATGGGCATCAGCGCTCGAAGGGGTCTGCTCATTCTGGGCATCCCGGAGGACTGTGATGAAGCCGAACTCCAAGAGTCTCTGGAGGCCGCCCTGTGGCCCATGGGTCACTTCACCGTGCTGGGCAAAGTGTTTCGAGAGGAGGATAATGCCACTGCAGCCCTGGTCGAGCTTGACCGGGAAGTTAACTATGCTTTGGTCCCCAGGGAAATCCCGGGCACCGGGGGTCCCTGGAACGTAGTCTTTGTGCCCCGTTGCTCAGGCGAGGAGTTTCTCAGTCGCGTGTTCCACTTCCTGGAGCAACAGGGGCAGACGGTGGAGAGTGTGGCTGGGGCCCTGGGGCTGGGACTGCGCCGGGTGTGCTGGCTCAGATCGGTCAGTCAGGCAGTCCAGCCCTGGGTGGAGACCATGCGGTACCAGCGCCTGGGCGTGTTTTCTGGGAGGGATCAGCCCGCCCTGGGGGAGGAGTCCTTTGAGGCCTGGCTAGACCACACCACAGACATGCTACATGTATGGCAGGGGGTCTCAGAAAGGGAGAAGAGGAGGCGGCTGATGGAAGGCCTTCGAGGGACGGCCCTGCAGCTCGTGCACGGGCTCCTGGCAGAGAACCCTGCCAGGACGGCTCAGGACTGCCTGGCGGCCCTGATCCAGGTGTTTGGAGACAACGAGTCGCAGGCAACCATCCGGGTGAAGTGTTTGACAGCTCAGCAAGAGTCAGGCGAGCGGCTCTCTGCTTTCGTGTTGCGGCTGGAAGTTTTGCTGCAGAAAGCCATTGAGAAGGGGGCCCTGGCCAGAGCCTCAGCTGACCATGTACGCCTGAGGCAGGTGCTCGCCAGGGCCAACCTTATTGAGCCGCTGGATGAAGCGCTGAGGAAGTTGAGAATGGTTGGGAGGTCTCCAAGTTTCCTAGAGATGCTGGGGCTTGTTCGGGAGTCTGAGGCCTGGGAGGCCAGTCTAGCCAGGAACGAGAGAGCCCAGGCAGAGGAAGGGGCTGGTGCCCGGGCCAATGCCCAGGCTGATGCCAGAGTCGGTGCTAAGGCGGAGGATGACAAGGTGGAGGAGAAGGAGCAGGAAGAGCGGGAGTCTGAGGGGGAGGACAGTGACGATCATGACGCTGTCCTTGCGGGCCTAGGTCAGGCAAGACCCTCAGAGGCCCCTGGGGGCCCTACCCCTGCCCAGATGGGCAGCGCTTCCAGGGAAGGCCCGGGAGGTCCTGGCTGTGAGCCAGAGGGCCTCGCCCAGGCAGGAGACCAGGAGACTGGGGAGCCCCTGGAGGAGGGGCTCAAGCCCATCCCAGAGGAGTTGGGAAATGAGGACGGGGCTGGGGAGATGAGCCCCGCCAAGTCCTCCTCGGGCAGATAGGCTCAGAAGGCCCAGAGGCCCCCTCTCCTCTCAGACAGCAGAGCTCTGGAGGCAGGGGGAGGCCACTCCAGGGAAGCAGCCTCACCCCACATGTGGAGCAGGGCCAAGGGAAGGACCCACCCAGCCCAAGCCAAACCCCCGGGCACTCCACCACCCCCACGGGGACCTGATCACCACCATCAGCCCTTCCAACGGACCAGGATGACCATACTTGATGCAGAATGGGGCAGGGAGAGGTGCCCCCTCCCATGGCAGCTCCACCCCAGCCCCAGCCCCAGCCCCAGCCCGAAACCCTGCCAGTCCAGGCAGCCAGCCTGGGAAGCACCCCTGAGTGGCTGGCCCTAGCCTAGGTGAGGGGCACCTGAAAATGTCTGCCACCCACACTGGCCTGGGAGATGTTAGGAGCCGTCTCAAGGGTGCCGGCCCCTTGGGCCGCCCAAGAGGGGGACCCTCATTCACTGACCCCTGGAGCACGTCGCTCCATGCTCTGGGAAGCCCACTTGTGTCTCTGTAGGCCCCTTAGTGACCCCCGTGTCAAGTGGCACCACCCCTCCCCCGCTCCCACTACACGCACACTAGTTACCATTCTCATGCAGAGCCCTGAGGTGTGCAGGAGCCCGCGGCCGGTGTCCTGGCCTAACGCAGCAGCCACCTCTCAGCCCGGGTGTGTGGCACGAGCTTCAGTGCGAGCCCAGGCTCTGCTTGCTGTCGTCTGGTGTCGTGAGCTCAGCCTCTGCTTCCTCGGTGTAGATTTAGGCCAACTGCTGCTTGTTCTTGTGGAGATGTATGTGTGTTCTTATCTGAGCAGCCACCCCCACCCCACCCCAGAGACCTCTCGAGCCCAGTCCCAGGAGATGGCGGGAAGGACAGAAGAGAGCATGGCTGGTGCTCACCCCGTGACCTCAGGAAGAAGGAACTGGACCAAGGACAGAGGTGGCCTGTGGGAGTCTCCACGGAAACCGTGCTCTGATGTGCCACTCTCTTGTTACTTGTGACTCAGTTTCTTCGGCTTGTCCCAGTGCCCCGTGCTGCGTTTTCCAGCATCCTGTGACTGTCCTGTGCAGGCCATAGGGCAGGACCAGGCCCCAGCATGTCGGCCAGAGTGGAGAGTGCCCTGGAGTGAGGGGCCATGGCCAGCATCCGCATCCATCATCCTGGCCAAGGGCCGATCGTGGGGCCCTCAGGAAGGGAGACTATGGCAGGAGGGCCACGGTGTTGGGGGAAACAGAGGCACCTCATTTGGGACCCCAAGAGGAGGGGGTCCGTGACCTATGGGCTGTAGTGGCCGTCAGACGTTCCTCTCTGTGTTGTCATTCCCTCTCTTCAATGGTTTCAGTAAATGTTTCTCTTCAATAAATTTCATTGAATGTTTCAGCCGAGTCTTGCCTCTGCTGTGGGCAATTGAGGGAAGGGTCTACTGGGGTTGGGAGAGGGAGCCAGAGAAAAGATTCTTGTTCAGCACCCATGGGAGGCTTCTCCAGTGACAGGGTAGGGTAGGCACTTTGACAGGAAAAATAGAATGTGTTGAGGGCCATTGTTCTATTTTATAGGTGAATTATAAAGTTTTGGGGTTCCACTGGTCCTCATCTTGGGTTGGTCCTGTCACCTTTGATTTTTGAAATGTGTGAGGGTTTTCATAGTTTTCTCCTTTACTAGGGGGAAGTGTACACTGGCATCCAGCTGCTGGGATTGAATATTGTTTCAGGTGCGTGATGCATGGAGTGGGGCCATGCAACAAAGAACTGTCTTGTCCCAAAGGGTTATAACATCCTTGGTGAGAAAGCCAAATTAGACTGATGGGGTTTTAATTTTTTTTTTTATTTTCAGTTTTTGTTTCAATTCTAGTTAATTAACATACAGTGTTATGTTTGTTTCAGGTGTACAGTATAGTGATTCAACACTTCCATACATCACCCGATGCTCATCAGAAGGGCCCTCCTTAGTCCCCATCATCTATTTGACTCATCACCAACCCACCTCCCCTCTGGTAACCATCAGTTTGTTCTCTATAAATAAGAGTTTGTTTCTTGGTTTCTCATGGAATACTACTCGGCAATCAAAAAGAACGCAATCTTGCCATTTGCAGCAATGTGGATGGAACTAGAATGGATTATGCTAATCAAAATAAATCAGGCAGAGAAAGACAAAAGTCATAGGATTTATCTCATATGTGGAGTTTAAGAAACACAACAGATGAACATAGGGGAAGGGAAGGAAAATAAGATAAGACCAGGGTGGCAACAATGGTATGGTACTGGGGTATGTTCAGGGTTGCATCCAAGATAGGCTGTGTGACTGGAACTTAGCACAAGCTGTGGCTGGCTGAAGCACCTAGAAACCTCAGGGAGTCCCAGGAATAATTAGGTTCAACTTTGAAGGGAGGGGAATGGACATCCGGTAGTACCTGAGGCTCCAGAATCTGTGGAAGGGCTGCATGGCTCAGGGCATCCACAGGCTCAGAGAGTTCATGTGTGTAATCCCAGAACCAAACAGTCACGGAATGGCCTGGTCATGATGTTGGGTGCCCATACGAGGAGCTGCATGCTGGAGTCTGTGGTGAGGGGCTATCCCATGCATTTGTGATCAGTAACCATAAGAGACTATTAAGTACAGAGAACAAACCCAAGGCTGATGAAGGGTAGGTGGATGGGGTTTGGGCTAAATGGGTGATGGTCATTAAGGAGGGCACTTGCTGGGATGAGTACTTGGTGTTATATGGAAGTGATGAATCACTGGGTTCTACTCCTGAAACCAAAACTACACGGTATATTAACTAACATGAATTTAAATAAATAAAATTTAAAAAAGAGTCTGCTTCTCGATTTCTCTATCTCTTATTTTTCCCCTTTGTTCATTTTGTTTCTTAAATTCTATATATGTATGAAATTATATGGTGTTTGTCTTTTCTGACAGACTTATTTCACTTAAAATAATACTCTCTAGCTAGAACCATGTTGTTGCAAATGGCAAGATTTCATCCTTTTTATGGTTGAATATTATTCCAGGATGTATGGATGTGCATGTGTGTGTGTGTGTGTGTGTGTGTGTGTGCGTGTGTGTGTGCATGTGTGTATATGAGAAGCTTCGTAGCTGGTGTGAGGGAGACAAGAGAGAGGAGGGTTATTGTGTAGGATGACTTTCACTATCAGTAATGGAATCACTGCTACCTATTTACTCAGTGGAACCTTTTCCTGCTTGGGGGCCACTGTATATGCTTGCACGGATGTTGACTACAGTACAGCATTAATAAACTCTGGTCATATGCTGTATTTAATGTAACTGGCAATAAGGCAGCAAAGGAAAGGGTCTCTATCTGCAGGCAGCCTGACCTAGAAGGAAGCAAAGCATTCCTAAGCTTACCCTTGTGTGCAAAAGCAAAGGACTGTCCATAGATGCTTTGAAGTGATTAAAAAAAAAAAAAAAAACACTAGTACCAGGTGTGGGCACCTTCCAACGTTCTGAAAAATCACTGATTTCTGCCAAACCCTGTGGCCCACCCCAATCCCACAATCCCACAGCGAGAGAGAGAGAGAGAGAGAGAGAGGGTTATGGCTGATTTATGATCGTTTGGCGTTCGGTGTCACATACTAGTATTGCCAGACATAGCTCATTTATCAAGTTAAAATTTATTAGAAATTTTATTAGAAATTTATTAGAAATGTTTGCTTGTCTGGTGGAACGCCTGAAGAACGAATTACTTGCAATCCAGGTTTTGATACACACACACACACACACACACACACACACACACACACACACATCACATCTTCTTAGACTGATAGGGTTTTTAAACAAACAAAAAAACCCATATTGGTTTTAATTTCAGGTATTCTAAGTGTGACAATCTCATTATGGAACAATAATTTAAAAAGTTACTAAGCGACAGAAAATCTCTAGGCTCTAGACCTGTGTGGTATCTTATATACAGCAGGAATGTCTGAAACATGGAAATACTGTGGTGGCCTTCCAAGAATTTCCTCCTGCTGCACAAGGCACGAAGGATGTGGAACCCACCCTGTCCTACCCTTCATCCCTAGGGCATCCATGCCCTAGACCATGACTAGCCCTAGACAGCTCTAGACCACGATACATCAAACTATCTAAGTAGTTTGCAGAGAGAGTGATATTTGTGCCCACCCTCCCCCAAAACCTGTAAGCCAATGGTGCGCTCTCTCTCTCTCTCTCTCTCTCTCTCTCTCTCTCGCTGTGGGATTGTGGGATTGGGGTGGGCCACAGGGTTTGGCAGAAATCAGTGATTTTTCAGAACGTTGGAAGGTGCCCACACCTGGTACTAGTGTTTTTTTTTTTTAATCACTTCAAAGCATCTATGGACAGTCCTTTGCTTTTGCACACAAGGGTAAGCTTAGGAATGCTTTGCTTCCTTCTAGGTCAGGCTGCCTGCAGATAGAGACCCTTTCCTTTGCTGCCTTATTGCCAGTTACATTAAATACAGCATATGACCAGAGTTTATTAATGCTGTACTGTAGTCAACATCCGTGCAAGCATATACAGTGGCCCCCAAGCAGGAAAAGGTTCCACTGAGTAAATAGGTAGCAGTGATTCCATTACTGATAGTGAAAGTCATCCTACACAATAACCCTCCTCTCTCTTGTCTCCCTCACACCAGCTACGAAGCTTCTCATATACACACATGCACACACACACGCACACACACACACACACACACACACACACATGCACATCCATACATCCTGGAATAATATTCAACCATAAAAAGGATGAAATCTTGCCATTTGCAACAACATGGTTCTAGCTAGAGAGTATTATTTTAAGTGAAATAAGTCTGTCAGAAAAGACAAACACCATATAATTTCATACATATATAGAATTTAAGAAACAAAATGAACAAAGGGGAAAAATAAGAGATAGAGAAATCGAGAAGCAGACTCTTTTTTAAATTTTATTTATTTAAATTCATGTTAGTTAATATACCGTGTAGTTTTGGTTTCAGGAGTAGAACCCAGTGATTCATCACTTCCATATAACACCAAGTACTCATCCCAGCAAGTGCCCTCCTTAATGACCATCACCCATTTAGCCCAAACCCCATCCACCTACCCTTCATCAGCCTTGGGTTTGTTCTCTGTACTTAATAGTCTCTTATGGTTACTGATCACAAATGCATGGGATAGCCCCTCACCACAGACTCCAGCATGCAGCTCCTCGTATGGGCACCCAACATCATGACCAGGCCATTCCGTGACTGTTTGGTTCTGGGATTACACACATGAACTCTCTGAGCCTGTGGATGCCCTGAGCCATGCAGCCCTTCCACAGATTCTGGAGCCTCAGGTACTACCGGATGTCCATTCCCCTCCCTTCAAAGTTGAACCTAATTATTCCTGGGACTCCCTGAGGTTTCTAGGTGCTTCAGCCAGCCACAGCTTGTGCTAAGTTCCAGTCACACAGCCTATCTTGGATGCAACCCTGAACATACCCCAGTACCATACCATTGTTGCCACCCTGGTCTTATCTTATTTTCCTTCCCTTCCCCTATGTTCATCTGTTGTGTTTCTTAAACTCCACATATGAGATAAATCCTATGACTTTTGTCTTTCTCTGCCTGATTTATTTTGATTAGCATAATCCATTCTAGTTCCATCCACATTGCTGCAAATGGCAAGATTGCGTTCTTTTTGATTGCCGAGTAGTATTCCATGAGAAACCAAGAAACAAACTCTTATTTATAGAGAACAAACTGATGGTTACCAGAGGGGAGGTGGGTTGGTGATGAGTCAAATAGATGATGGGGACTAAGGAGGGCCCTTCTGATGAGCATCGGGTGATGTATGGAAGTGTTGAATCACTATACTGTACACCTGAAACAAACATAACACTGTATGTTAATTAACTAGAATTGAAACAAAAACTGAAAATAAAAAAAAAAAATTAAAACCCCATCAGTCTAATTTGGCTTTCTCACCAAGGATGTTATAACCCTTTGGGACAAGACAGTTCTTTGTTGCATGGCCCCACTCCATGCATCACGCACCTGAAACAATATTCAATCCCAGCAGCTGGATGCCAGTGTACACTTCCCCCTAGTAAAGGAGAAAACTATGAAAACCCTCACACATTTCAAAAATCAAAGGTGACAGGACCAACCCAAGATGAGGACCAGTGGAACCCCAAAACTTTATAATTCACCTATAAAATAGAACAATGGCCCTCAACACATTCTATTTTTCCTGTCAAAGTGCCTACCCTACCCTGTCACTGGAGAAGCCTCCCATGGGTGCTGAACAAGAATCTTTTCTCTGGCTCCCTCTCCCAACCCCAGTAGACCCTTCCCTCAATTGCCCACAGCAGAGGCAAGACTCGGCTGAAACATTCAATGAAATTTATTGAAGAGAAACATTTACTGAAACCATTGAAGAGAGGGAATGACAACACAGAGAGGAACGTCTGACGGCCACTACAGCCCATAGGTCACGGACCCCCTCCTCTTGGGGTCCCAAATGAGGTGCCTCTGTTTCCCCCAACACCGTGGCCCTCCTGCCATAGTCTCCCTTCCTGAGGGCCCCACGATCGGCCCTTGGCCAGGATGATGGATGCGGATGCTGGCCATGGCCCCTCACTCCAGGGCACTCTCCACTCTGGCCGACATGCTGGGGCCTGGTCCTGCCCTATGGCCTGCACAGGACAGTCACAGGATGCTGGAAAACGCAGCACGGGGCACTGGGACAAGCCGAAGAAACTGAGTCACAAGTAACAAGAGAGTGGCACATCAGAGCACGGTTTCCGTGGAGACTCCCACAGGCCACCTCTGTCCTTGGTCCAGTTCCTTCTTCCTGAGGTCACGGGGTGAGCACCAGCCATGCTCTCTTCTGTCCTTCCCGCCATCTCCTGGGACTGGGCTCGAGAGGTCTCTGGGGTGGGGTGGGGGTGGCTGCTCAGATAAGAACACACATACATCTCCACAAGAACAAGCAGCAGTTGGCCTAAATCTACACCGAGGAAGCAGAGGCTGAGCTCACGACACCAGACGACAGCAAGCAGAGCCTGGGCTCGCACTGAAGCTCGTGCCACACACCCGGGCTGAGAGGTGGCTGCTGCGTTAGGCCAGGACACCGGCCGCGGGCTCCTGCACACCTCAGGGCTCTGCATGAGAATGGTAACTAGTGTGCGTGTAGTGGGAGCGGGGGAGGGGTGGTGCCACTTGACACGGGGGTCACTAAGGGGCCTACAGAGACACAAGTGGGCTTCCCAGAGCATGGAGCGACGTGCTCCAGGGGTCAGTGAATGAGGGTCCCCCTCTTGGGCGGCCCAAGGGGCCGGCACCCTTGAGACGGCTCCTAACATCTCCCAGGCCAGTGTGGGTGGCAGACATTTTCAGGTGCCCCTCACCTAGGCTAGGGCCAGCCACTCAGGGGTGCTTCCCAGGCTGGCTGCCTGGACTGGCAGGGTTTCGGGCTGGGGCTGGGGCTGGGGCTGGGGTGGAGCTGCCATGGGAGGGGGCACCTCTCCCTGCCCCATTCTGCATCAAGTATGGTCATCCTGGTCCGTTGGAAGGGCTGATGGTGGTGATCAGGTCCCCGTGGGGGTGGTGGAGTGCCCGGGGGTTTGGCTTGGGCTGGGTGGGTCCTTCCCTTGGCCCTGCTCCACATGTGGGGTGAGGCTGCTTCCCTGGAGTGGCCTCCCCCTGCCTCCAGAGCTCTGCTGTCTGAGAGGAGAGGGGGCCTCTGGGCCTTCTGAGCCTATCTGCCCGAGGAGGACTTGGCGGGGCTCATCTCCCCAGCCCCGTCCTCATTTCCCAACTCCTCTGGGATGGGCTTGAGCCCCTCCTCCAGGGGCTCCCCAGTCTCCTGGTCTCCTGCCTGGGCGAGGCCCTCTGGCTCACAGCCAGGACCTCCCGGGCCTTCCCTGGAAGCGCTGCCCATCTGGGCAGGGGTAGGGCCCCCAGGGGCCTCTGAGGGTCTTGCCTGACCTAGGCCCGCAAGGACAGCGTCATGATCGTCACTGTCCTCCCCCTCAGACTCCCGCTCTTCCTGCTCCTTCTCCTCCACCTTGTCATCCTCCGCCTTAGCACCGACTCTGGCATCAGCCTGGGCATTGGCCCGGGCACCAGCCCCTTCCTCTGCCTGGGCTCTCTCGTTCCTGGCTAGACTGGCCTCCCAGGCCTCAGACTCCCGAACAAGCCCCAGCATCTCTAGGAAACTTGGAGACCTCCCAACCATTCTCAACTTCCTCAGCGCTTCATCCAGCGGCTCAATAAGGTTGGCCCTGGCGAGCACCTGCCTCAGGCGTACATGGTCAGCTGAGGCTCTGGCCAGGGCCCCCTTCTCAATGGCTTTCTGCAGCAAAACTTCCAGCCGCAACACGAAAGCAGAGAGCCGCTCGCCTGACTCTTGCTGAGCTGTCAAACACTTCACCCGGATGGTTGCCTGCGACTCGTTGTCTCCAAACACCTGGATCAGGGCCGCCAGGCAGTCCTGAGCCGTCCTGGCAGGGTTCTCTGCCAGGAGCCCGTGCACGAGCTGCAGGGCCGTCCCTCGAAGGCCTTCCATCAGCCGCCTCCTCTTCTCCCTTTCTGAGACCCCCTGCCATACATGTAGCATGTCTGTGGTGTGGTCTAGCCAGGCCTCAAAGGACTCCTCCCCCAGGGCGGGCTGATCCCTCCCAGAAAACACGCCCAGGCGCTGGTACCGCATGGTCTCCACCCAGGGCTGGACTGCCTGACTGACCGATCTGAGCCAGCACACCCGGCGCAGTCCCAGCCCCAGGGCCCCAGCCACACTCTCCACCGTCTGCCCCTGTTGCTCCAGGAAGTGGAACACGCGACTGAGAAACTCCTCGCCTGAGCAACGGGGCACAAAGACTACGTTCCAGGGACCCCCGGTGCCCGGGATTTCCCTGGGGACCAAAGCATAGTTAACTTCCCGGTCAAGCTCGACCAGGGCTGCAGTGGCATTATCCTCCTCTCGAAACACTTTGCCCAGCACGGTGAAGTGACCCATGGGCCACAGGGCGGCCTCCAGAGACTCTTGGAGTTCGGCTTCATCACAGTCCTCCGGGATGCCCAGAATGAGCAGACCCCTTCGAGCGCTGATGCCCATCCACCTGCACCAGTCCCGCAGCATCGTCACCGCCATCGCGTGCAATTTCCGCCGGCGCGGGGTTAATATCAGCCGTAGGAAACGGTTCCCGGCGCGGACCAGGGTGACACTGGGCAGGGTGGAGGGGGCGGGGGGGGTGAATTAGTGAGGGAGCCTAGGACTCAGAGAGAACCGCCCAGGTCTCCACAGCCTGTGAATACAAACGAGGTGAGAGCGAAGTTAAGCGCCCCCCCCCTCCGCCCCGCCGCGCCCACCCCCCAGGTGACCCTCCTCCCCCGGGGCGGTGCCTTTGCAGCCCAGGCTAGACCCCTGCCCCGCCTTCCACCCGCCCGCCGGGGCCACGGCCCCCTCCCCACCGCGTCCCTCTCGCCCCCGCGGGCTGCCGCAGTCCTACTGGGGCGGGCGGAGGGCAGGCGGCAGGCGGGCGGGTCTCCCGGAGGGCTGAGCGCACCCTCCCCGGTTCTGGCACCTACCCTCCTCTGGGTCGGGGTCCTTCCTCGTCGAGGTCCCAGCAGGTGGGGCGCAGGGGCTGCGCCGAGCGGCAGCGGGGTCGTGCGCCCCTCTTTTCCTGGCTGCCTCTCACTCCCTCTCCTTCTTCCTCTCCCTGTCCCTCTCTCAGCGCGGCACGTGGGCTAGCGCGCCGGCGCCTGCTCGCCACCACTCTCTGCAGTGCGGACTCGGGGCGGGGGCGCAGTGGCGGCGGAGCGCGGACCCTCCGCGTCGCCCCGGAGACCGCCGGGCCATTGGCGCGCGCGGGTCACGCGGCCAGGCTGTGGCCACCGCCGCGGGCACCCCGGGACTGCGCGTGACGTCACCTGCTCCTTCCCCCGCCCCCGAGGGGGCGCTGGCACAGGTGGGGATCCTGGGGACCCGAGAGCCAGTGCCCCCATCCTAGACCCAACCCTGCCCACCTCCCGCCCCTCCCGGAACATGCTCTCGGGGCGTCAGCCTGGCGAGGGGTCCATATCCCCGGGTGCCCACCAGAGAGCCGCTGGGCAGGCCCGAGATGCGCCCGCCAGCGCTGCATTCTGGCATGGGTGGAGCGCGGGATGGGGGCGCGTTCTGGGGCTCCTTCACCTGTTTCCGCCCCTCCTCCCCTCCACCCAGAACGGGTCCTGTCCCAGCTAGGCGAGAAGCACTTCGTCCGGGTGCTACTACGTGGAATAGATGCCACCTGCGCACATGAGCGCTCGCACACACCACCGCAACCGGGGGTCAGCAGTCCCCGTACTCGCGCGGGGGCCGTGGCCGCTGTGGGCACACGACGGGCCAAGATGCGTCGCTGCCCCAGTGCCAGGGCCCTGCCCCAAGGAGGGTGTCAAGGACTTTCCTGTTTTGCTCACTTCATGTCCCAATCCCAAGAACGGGCTTCTGCTACTTAGAGCTCAACCCCTTGGGCCTGTATCTTACCATGTGTCCTTGGGCAAGTCCTTGCCCCTTCTCTGGGCCTCAGTGGAGGGACAGAACTGGGGGTCTCTACCTGAGGGTGTGTACAGGAGAGCCAGTGGGCTGGGCGTGAAGCGCTGGATGTGTCCCCTGCCCCCCTGTGCTCTCGCCAGCCTAATGAGCTCTGAGACATCTGCTCTCTTGGCCCCTGAGGGCAGCATGGGTGTTGTGCCTCCCCAGAGACCTCTGTCTGGCCCCGAGTCAGTCTTCTTCTACAGATCCTTCCCCTTTCCTTTGCTACCTAGGCTAGTCACTGTACCAAGGCAGTGCTGCCACAACTCAAAATGGAGTGCCAGCCCCTCTGGGTCTCGCCACCTTGCACCCATCCTGTCATGGGAGTCTGGGGCCATGTGGACAGCCTCTCCACTGGTCAGATGGCAGACAGGTTCCCTTGGGGTCACACCTCCCGGTGTTGTTGGCTTCTCTTTCCTTGCCTGCCTGGCATCTGGCCAGACATCCTCTTCTGTGACTTGCCTTTCACACTCAAGCTATACTGGTCAAGGTTTTCCTGAGTGTCCAGCTCACTCATGCTCCTTGTTGAATCACAGCCCTGGTTTATTTGTCTATGACCCTGTGGATGGGCGTTCACACTGTTCCCAGTCTTTGTTACAGACACTGCTGCCACCAGCACCCCACGCATGCCTGTCTTAGCCGCTGTCGGCCTGACAGGCTCTGGAACGTACGCCAAGAAGTGGTTTTTCCGGGACTTGGGCTGTGCCCATCAAAGCTATGGCCAGGTGTTGCTAATCTGTTATCTCCCATGAGTGGCTGAACCTGTGTTCACTCCCACCGGCAGCATAGGTGTGGTCCTGTGTGCCCCCACAGCCTGAGCAGCCTTTGGTCTTGTCCAGCCTTGACCACTTGCCCACTCCCATGGGGAGAAGTGCTACCTCATTACTGTGTGCCTTGCATTTCCCTGGTCGGCAGTGAGGTTGGGCATCCTTGCACAAGTGTGTTGGCCATTCCCAGTTCCTCTTCTGTGAATCTCCTTTGCTCATATCCTCCCCACTGCTGAGAAGCCTCATTGGCCTGTTACTGGGAGAAAGTTCCTAGCATCAAGGGCAAAGGCACTCTCATTTTTTTTCTACACTCACCCATCGCCCAGAAACAGGCCACATTGGAGTTGGTCTCATAGTGGGAGCTTGACTGGCCCATATGGTCTTACTCTCCCGACTTTCCTGTCTCTCAGGTGGTAAATGCTGGGTAAATGAAGAAGCACGAGTGTTCTGTCACAAACCAGCTTTCCCAGTCGGCCTCGTGTGTGGACCCCCTCCCCTTCTCCCCACTGAGGGCCAAGACAGCCTCTCCTAATACAGGTGAACTGCTGCTCTAAACACCCACAGTGAGAATTTCTGTCCACCAAACCTTGGTGTTAGCCCTGCCATGGCTCGCACCCCACATTGTCCTCTTTCTTGGTTTCTGCCATGATTTATCTGGGGTCCTTCCTCAGAGAGGGTGCTCCCGTGGGAACATACATGGGTCCCGTGTCCCCAGCCAGCCAGCTGGCCTGCAGACCGACTGTCAATTCCTTCCCTCTGTTTTCAGCCTCGTCTCTTCCTACTCTCCTTCCTTCCATACCTGCTGACTCCAAGTCCAGGACTGTCTGGCTCTACCTTGGGGTGCCCATTACTCCCTCCCCCCGCTAGGGCTGGACTGTGATGCCTTGACTACTTTTCCTTTGTCACCTTTCAGCCCTCATTTTGCTCCACCTCTCAGCACAGTTGACCCTCCTTCCTTCTCACAACCTTTTCCTTTCTCAGCTTCTGTAAGCCCCCACCTTTGGGCTAATCTCCTCCCTCCCTGCCTGCCCATCGTTGGAACTCCCTCCTCCTTCTCCTTTGCTTGAGTTCAGTGCGGTGGAGGTGGCCTCCCAGCCTCAGCCCCAGGACCTTTGGTGCCTCCAACGCCATTCTCGCCCAAAGTCCTCTCATCCGAGGGACCATCTGCCCGCTGATGGCTCCAAATGTTTTGTCTCTGGGTGGGACCCCCTTCCCTGAGCTCCTCATGTCCTCATCAAACTGCACGCTTGGATGCCCCATGGGAACTGCAGGATGAAGATGTCCAAACAGGAGCATTTCATCCTCCTCGACACACTTGCTTCTTCCCCGGGATTCCCCCAAGGGCTCCACCTTCCACCTGGTTGCTCCAGCAAAGATGCCAGGATTCTTTCTCCCCTCTCCTTTGTTCCTTACGCCCAATCTAACCCAATGTGGGATTTTATCCACTTTAATCGATGACTGCTGGCCCTCTCCACGTCTCCATGGTCTCCTGCTCTCCCAGCCTCCACTCTGGCCTCTCTTTCTACTTCACTCCCACCCACAGGGAAGCCAGGGCAAACTCTCTGCAACAGCACCAGACCATGCTCCTCCCCAGTGACAAGTCCTCCCTGTGGCTCCCCATCTCTTTAGACTAAGGAAACTCCAAAGTCCCTTCCCTGGCCAAAAGCCCCCTTTGCCCCACCCCCACCCCCCGGGAGCTGGCCTCCTCTTATGGTCTTCTTCTTCTCATACCACCCACCCCCAGCACCTCTCACCAAACTCCTGATTCGTTGGCCTTATCAGCTGGCCCCAGAGCACCATACCCAGCTCTTTCCCGTCTGTGGCCTCTGCCTTCCCGCCGCTTCTGTGTGGGACAACCCACCCCAAGAACTTCCTGTGGTGGTGGCCTCCTCTTCCTCCTCTTCCTCATTCAAGTCTCAGCAGAAATGCCTTCTCCTCCCAGAGGCCTCCTCTGCCCAGCCACCCACAACAAAAGTGGAACCTGGAATACTCTCCATTCATATTTAGCAGCATTGATTTATATGTCATCATATGATAGATAGAAAGCAGAGATTTGGGTCTCTGCTTTGGGGCATCAGGGTCTCCCTCCCCAGATGGCAAGCTCCCCAGGAGAAGGGGCCTTGCCCATGTTTCTCATCCCAGGGTCTCATCCCAGAGCCTGGCTCAGAGGAGGCCCTCAGTGCCTTGTTTTGAGCAAGCACCTGAATATGTCAGCCTGCTGCCATCTGCCACGGGCCTGGGACCTTTACCCTGAGGGCTGTGGAGGGCCCCGATGGGTTTGAAGTGAGAGGGTGGCAAGGATCAGACCTGCTGTGTGGTTAACTGGGCAGCAGGGAGGTAAGCCTGGAGCAGACAGGGTTTTCTGCAGTCGGCCAGACCAGACGGTGATGGGCTCGGTCTCTTCAGGCAGAGGGTTTAAAGAGAAAGGGGGAAGATACAGTCTCTAGGGAGGGAGAAGGCACAGGGAGGGCTCAAGCAGGGTCCCAGATTTTTCACTTGTGTGTGGGCTCAGAGGATGGGAGGGTCCTTCTCTGACATGGAGAATCACACCAACAGTTATCTTTCTTTTCCTCTCACCTTTTGTGAGAGAGGGTGTTGGGAAGTGGGGTGACGGGGGTGGGGATGAGTTCCTGTGGCCATGCTTGCATTTGAGAGGCCTGTGTGACACCCAGGTAGATATACACTCTTCCCTCTTCCTCCTACCCCCACTGCCACCCAGGCCCTGTGGGCAGCTGGGCTCCCTGGTAGAGGTAAAGGAATTGTAATTGTGCCACCTTCTTGGCCCAGCTCCCAGGGTCTTCCATCTTTTGGCTTGGTCCCCCTGATTTCCAGTACTGGGCCCTGCACAGAGCCAGCACCCAGTAGATGTTAACCACGTGGAGAAATAAGCACAGAAACACTTCACTTTGGGTGGTGCAGAGATGCTTCCATCAAGACTCACAGAGGGCCCGGGCCACTAGGTGACTGGACGCTCCCATAAGATACTTCCTCTAGTAGTAGCTGTTGGGAATAAAGTCCAAGGGATGGCCAGCCTAGCTGAGCACATAGAACATGGGCATGGCAGCAGAGGGAGATCTCGGTGCTTCCCTTCACTTGGCTGCTTCACTTGACCTCAGGTGTGTCCCTTAACTTCCACAGGTTGAGTGAGAGTGTTGTCTGCTCACAACCCAGGAAGAGCTTCTCTGCTTTGCACCACAAACACCAAGGGCCCAAGCCCTGCACAGCCAAACGGGCCCCTCCTGTCTCCTCCAGGGAGAGCCTGAAGTTCCCTCCTACCTTCTTACCAGGCAGTGCCCATCCACACTTCCTAAACTGTGGCTTCAGACCAGGCCCCAGCCAGCCGAAGACTTCTCTGGCTGCTCAACAGCCCTCTTCCTCCACCACCCCCTCTCCTCACACACCCGGCTCTTGCTCCTAGCCTCTGGGGGCTCCCTGCCCTGTCCCAAGCCTTCCACAGGCTCTTAGGCAGCCAGGCGGGCCCTCTCCTCCCTTTTTGAACCCGCCATCTCCTTGTTGGCTGCTCCTACATGGGGGACAGTACTTTCTCAGCTTCTTCCTGGCTGCCAGCCCCCTCTGTGTCCACCTGCCCACTGAAACCTCGAAAGTGCAGGTGGCTCCTTTTGGGTTCACACGGCGCATTGGAGCATCACCTCAACGTGGCACTCATGCTTCCCCGACTCAGGGTACTGCTGGGCTGGATAAGTGTCAGCATGTCCTCCTTCGGTCCTTCACAGACCCGGTTGCCTACGGCACACTCTGTAACTCATGGAAGTCCCTCTGGGGGATGCAAATGTGGGACTCGGGGTGTGGTCAGCCTTGAGTGGTTGCCAGCCTCTCTCTGCCTTGGGTCGGGGTTAGGATGGTTCTCATGTTGAGAATTGGTGATAGGCGTGTGAATTGTCAGAACAGCTTTAAATATCTGCATGCAGTCATTTTCAACAAATCATCCAGCTACCTTGAGACCCAGCCCTGGCTCTCCTACTTATTTACCTAGGAGAATGGAACATAAAGAAGGAGACTCACTCAACAATGTTCCCATCAGCTTTCATCATAATAGCCCCACACTGGAGCCAACCCAAATGCCCATCAGCAGGAGAAGGGATAAGGGGCTTGCTGTGAATCCCTACCCTGTGGCGATCCCACACAGCAGTAAAAACCAGTGGGCCCCTGACCCTCACAACCCCATAGGTGTGTCTCACAGACAATATGCCAAGTGAGAGAGGTTAGACGCCAGAGTGTGACGCCGTATGATTCCACTGATACAGAATGCAAGAGGAGGCAAAAAGGATCTGCGGCACAGGACATTCTGAGGGCGGTTGCCTCCAGGGAGGCAGGAGCAACTGGCGAGGCAGTCAGAGGTACCTCCTGGGAAGACAGAAATGGTCTGTAGCTTGACAAAGGGCTGGGTCAGTCACTGAGTGGATGCAATTTTCAAAATGCATCAAACTGTGTACACTTTGAGTAGAGGCAGCAGTAATAAAATGAACCATGTTCTTTAAGGCTCTGTTACAGAGCACCTGGTGCTATGGACTGAATTTTGTCTCCCCAGTGTTTGCATGAATGTATGTACGTATGTTTGTATGCCAGGGCCCTAAATCCCAATGACTGTATTGGGAGATAAGGCCTATAAGGAGGCAATTAAAGTTAAATGAGATCATAAGGCCCTGATCCGATAAGGAGTAGTGTCCTTCTGAGAAGAGATGCCAGGTAGTGCTCTGTCTGTCTCTGTCTCTGTCTCTCTCTGTCTCTCTCTCTCTCACACTGTCTCTCTTTCTCCCCTCTCCCCCATCTCCAAATGCACAAAGAAGAGGTCCTGTGAGCACACAAAGAGATGGAAGCCACCTACAGGTTGGGAAGAGAGCTCTCAGCAGAAACCAACCACATTGGCACCCTGATCTCAGACTTCCAGCCTCCAGAACTATGAGAAAATCAAGGTCTGTTGTTTAAGCTGCCCAGTCTGTGGTATTTCCTTACAGTGGCCTGAGATAAACTAAGACACCTGGGTTCCCTTGTGTTTGCCTGGGAAAGTCACACTTCCCTGGAGAACCCCTATTTCCTCATCTGTCAATCGGAGTCATCTGCCTGTCTCACTGGGAGGCTGTGAGAATCCCCTGAGAGAGTGTATGTGGTAGTGTTTTGGAAGATTCCAAGTTCTGGCATTCTCCTGAGGTGACATTGTGTTCCCTGCCATGGTGAGTACAGTGCCTCTGTAATGTGCAGGCTCCTCTCCCAGCCCTGCCTCCTCAGAGCCTAGCCATTGCCATTGCCACCTCCTAGGAACGAAGCCCTTGAAAGGAGCACAAGTCTCTCTCTCCTGACCTGCCACCTCTGTGCCTGGAATAAGGGTGCGTCCTGCCCTATAATGCCTTGACCCTGGTGACTGAGTCCACGTTCTCCCTCAGGAGCCAGACCAGCCCAATCCAGCCCAACAGGACCTCAGTGAGCCCTGAAGCCTTTGCTTACTTGTCTATGGCCCTCCTTCCTGGGCTGCCTCTCTCGTAACTAACCTCCAGCTTTCTCCAAATGCAAGTGTTCCTTTAGCCTCCAGGGGCCAGGTGTACAGGGGATCCCTTCCCTTGGGAAGGAAAGATATGTTTTATCTTTTCCTTCCCTCCTTCTCCCCCACGGGGAAGGAAATTCCATCCTGGTGAACTTGGGGGAGCTCCGAGGGCCTTCCCCAGACAAAGTGAGGAACTTCTTTAATTTATCCAACAAGGAGTTGAGCTGTACCCTCTACATTCCACTCATTATAGTATGTGCTGAGCCTCCGCCTGCACATCAGAGCAGAAGTAGACCCTGCCCTAACTCAGTGCATAATCTAAGGGGTGACCACAGACCATAAGGAAATTATCCCCCATGCAAACGTTGAGGAATAAACTCTGTCATATCCATCAAGGGGACTCACCCCACCCCTACCCCAGTGTCCTGGCATCCATTCAGGTGGCAGAAAAAGCTCTTTGTGCACATTTCCTTCCAGGAATGGATAGTACAGAGCTGCAAAGGATCAACCAGTATTCACTGAGTGCTTGTTTCAAGTCAAGTATGGCTCTAGAGTTCAGGGATCCGGGCAGTCAGTGCAACAAGAAACGTCCAAAGAGAATAAAGGGTATAACTCTTGGCCTCATTCTCCTCCTCCTCCTCCTCTTCCCTCCCTCGCTCCATCCCCTCCCGCTTCTTCTCTTTCTCCTTCTTCTTCTCCTCCTTTTTCTCCTCCTCCTCTTCCTCCTCCTCCTCCTCCTCTTCTTCCTCCTCCTCCTCCTCCTCCTCCTCCTCCTCCTCCTCCTCCTCCTTTTCTTTCTTCTATGGGGCCTGATAAAGACCATCCTCTTGAAAACTATGACTCTTGGATGTCGGAGCCAGGTGCATGAAACAGAAGAGTGTCCTTTTTTTAGTGTCAAGACTCATCAAGTGAGGAGAACTCAGAGCATGGAGAGTGACCCATAAACTGTAGTGTAGGAAGGAATGAACGGAGGCCAAAGAGCTGTTCTGTCATTCAAAAGGAATCGAGTGGATGGCTTGGGAATGCATGTGGAGGAACTGTAATTTTGAATTTTTTAAAAATCACTCCTTTTTCTGCTGCTTCGTTATTGGTGTATAGAAACGCAACAGATTTCTGCACATTGATTTTATATCCTGCAGCTTTGCTGAATTCATGTATTAGTTCTAGCAATTTTTTTGGTGGAGTCTTTTGGGTTTTCTACATAGAGTGTCATGTTGTCTGCGAATGGTGAAAGTTTGACTTCTTCCTTGCCGATTTGGATGCCTTATATTTCCTTTTGGTGTCTGCTGAGGCTAAGACTTCTAGTACTACATTAAATAACAGTGGTGAACGTGGACATCCTTGTTTTGTTCCTGACCGTAGGGGAAAGGCTCTCGGTTTTTCCCCATTGAAGATGATACTAGCTGTGGGTCTTTCTTACATGGCCTTTATGATGTTGAGCTATGTTCCTTCTATCCCTATGTTCTTGAGGGTTTTTATCAATAATGGATGCTGTATTTTGTCAAATGCTCTTCCTGCATCTATTGACAGGATCACATGGTTCTTATCCTTTCTTTTATTAATGTGGTGTGTCACATTGATTGATTTGTGAATATTGAACCAACCCTGCAGCCCAGGAATAAATCCCACTTGATCATGTTGAATAATTCTTTTAAGGTACTGTTGAATTCGACTTGCTACAAATTTTATTGAGAATTTTTGCATCCACGTTCATCAGGGATATTGGCCTGTAATTCTCGCTTTTAGTGGGGTCTTTGGTCTTGGAATAAAGGTAGTGCTGGTTTCATAGAATGAGTTTGGAAGTTTTCCTTCCATTTCTATCTTTTGGAATGGTTGAAGAAGAAAAGGTATTCACTCTTCTTTAAATGTCTGGTAGAATTCCCCTGGGAAGCCGTCTGGCCCAGGACTTTTGTTTGTTGGGAGATTTTTTACTACTGATTCAATTTCTTTTCTGGTTGTGGATCTGTTCAAATTTTCTTCTTCTTCCTGTTTCAGTTTTGGTAGTTTGTAAGTTTCTAGGAATTTATCCATTTCTTCCAGATTGCCCAGTTTGTTGGCATATAATTTTTCATAGTATTAACTTATAATTATATTTCTGTGGTGTTGGTTGTGATCTCTCTTCTTTCATTTGTGATTTTATCTATTTAGGCCCTTTGTCTTTTCTTTTTGATAAGTCTGGCTAGAGGTTTATCAGTTTTATTAATCTTTTCAAAGAACCAGCTCTTTGTTTCGTTGATCTGTTCTCCTGATTTTTGTTTGTCTGTTTGTTTCTATATCATTTATTTCTGCTCTAATATTTATTATTTTCCTTCTTCTGTTGACTTTAGGCAACTGCACCAAAAACAAAAAGATACCTAGAAATAAACCTAACTAAAGAGGTAAAAAGATCTTTACTTTGAAAACTATAGAACACTTATGAACAAAACTGAAGAGGAGACAAAGAAATGGAAAAACATTCCATGCTCATGGATTGGAAGAACAAACATTGTTTAAATGTCTATGCTACCCAAAACAATCTACACATTTAATGCAATCCCTATCAAACTACCACCAGCATTTTTAATCTTAAAATTTGTATGGAACCACAAAAGACCCCAAATAGCCAAAGCAATTCTGAAAAAGAAAAGCAAAACTGGAAGAATCATGATTCCAGGTTTCAAGCAATATTACAAAGCTGCAGTCCATCAGGGCAGTATGGTACAGGCACAAAAACAGACACCTAGATCAATGGGACAGAATAAAAAACCCAGAAATGGACCCACAGCTATATGGTCAACTAATCTTCGACAAAGCAGGAAAGAATATCCAATGCAAGGAAGACAGTTTCTTCAACAAATGGTGTTGGGGAAACTGGACAGCGGCATGCAGAAGAATGAAACTGGACCACTTTCTTACACCATACACAAAAAATTAAATTCAAAACGGATGAAAGAGCTCAGTGTGAGACAGGAAACCATCAAAATCCTAGAGGAGGGCACAGGCAGCAACCTCTTTGACCTTGGCCGTAGCAACTTCTTACTAGACACGTCGCCAGAGGCAAAGGAAGCAAAAGCGAAAAATGAACTATTGGGATTTCATCAAGATAAAAAGCTTCTGCATAGCAAAAGAAATAGTCAACAAAACTAAAAGGCAACCCATGGAATGGGAGAAGATATTTGCAAATGACATATCTGATAAAGGGTTGGTATCCAAAATCTATAAAGAACTTATCAAACTCAACACCCAAAAAACAAATAACCCAGTGAAGAAATGGGCAGAAGACATGAGTAGACACTTTTCAAAGAAGACATCCAGATGGCTAACAGACACATGAAAAGATGCTCAACATCACTCATCATCAGGGAAATGCAAATCAAAACCATGATGAGATACCACCTCACACTTGTCAGAATGGCTAAAATTAACAACTCAAGGCACAACAGGTGTTAGCAAGGATGCGGAGAAACGGGAACCGTCTTGCACTGTTGGTGGGAGTGCACACTGGTGCAGCCGCTCTGGAGAACAGTATGGAGGTTCCTCAAAAAACTAAAAATAGAACTACCCTATGATCCAGCAATTTCCCTACCAGGTATTTACCCAAAGGATACAAAAATACAGATTCAAAGGGGTACATGCACCCCGATGTTTATAGCAGCATTATCAACAATGGCCAAACTGTGGAGAGAGCCCAAATGTCCATCGACTGATGAATGGATAAAGAAGATGTGGGGTGCGTGTGTGTGTCTACATATATATATATATATATATATATATATATATATATATGAATATTACCCAGCCATCAAAAAGAATGAAATCTTGCCACTTGCAATGACGTGGATGGAGCTAGAATGTACTATGCTGAGAAAAATAAGTCAATCAGAGAAAGACAAATACCATATGATTTCACTCATATGTGGAATTTAAGAAACAAAACAGATGAACCTATGGGAAGAGAGGGAAAGAGGAGAGAGGGAAGCAAACCACAAGAGACTCTTAATGATAGGGAACAAATTGAGGGTTGATGGAGGGAAGTGGGTGTGGGGGGTGTGGGCTAGGTGGTTGATGGGTATTAAAGAGGGCACTTGTTGTGTTGAGCACTGGGTATTGTATGTAAGGGATGAATCATTGAATTCTACTCCTGAAACCAATATGGCACTGTACGTTAACTAAAATTTAAATAAAAACTAAAAAAAAAAATCACTCTTGAATCTTCGTGGATATGCTTTAAGTATCATACCTGCTAACACATATAAGATGGCAAATATGACTAGTGCTATGAGAGAAAGGTACACAATGCTGTATGAGAACTCTCAAGGGGGGGTATGAATTAGTCTGGGAAGTCAAGGGAGTCTTTCCCAAGAAAATGGCAGGGTGCTGGGGCCTGAAGGACATGTAGGGCATACCTCGTGGAAGGAAGAAGGCAAGAGCATTCCAGGCCAAGGGTACAGCAATGTTCAAACGTCCAGTGGTGGGAACAATATTACCTAAGAGGGACTGAAATATGGCAGGTCGAGCAAGAGTGAAAGGCTGGTTTGAGATCATCATGGTTGGCAGACAGGTATCAGAAATCTCAGCCTGTGTAAACCAGGGTTAAGCATTTTAGCCCTATGTCAAAGCACAATGGGAAGTCGTTGAAAATTTTCTAAGCAAGGGATTAATGTGATCAGATTTGCACCTTAAGAGATCACTCTTGCTGCAGTGCGGAGAAAGTTTTGGATGGGGCAAGGTGGTCTTTTGAGAGACGAGTTAGTGGGATACTGTAGAATCCTATCCAGCAGAGGAGAACAGCTTAGACGGGAAGTAGTCAGTGTTTGCTCACAACCCCTCTCAAACAATTCTGAGAAACTGTATATCCCCTCACACATGGAAGTTGACAACTAAAACATCTCACTCTAAGTCCAAATAGTAAATGTGTCATTTCTGCTACATTGTAAGTGTTGACATTTTAGAACAAAACCTTAACATCACTACTTTGATGGTATCCAATGAAATCTAAATATCCTGGCAATTTGACACCCATCATCATCTATTTAAAAATACACCAAAAAACTCTCCATCAAGTTGGAAAATTGACATCCACATTTCATCTCCATGAACTTATATCTCCATCCCCCTTCCCTCACATAGTTTTATCTGAATGTAATCTATCTTTTATCCTCAACATCTTTTGTGGAACCCTATGGTGTTTCTTTGCAACAAAAATATATAAACAAGTTGAAATGCTATTTTATTCATTGTGATTTTTATTCACTGTGCTAAGACTCCACATTTTTGAAGTTTTCATCACCACAATTGTTGATCATGACACCCAGTTGCTCAGAATAGCAAAGATAGTAAAACTTTTGAAAAATAATTAATCAACATGTAAAGTAAAATTTGGTTGGAAATGAGTCTTTAGAAGAGGTGGGTGGGATTTTTTTTTTAATGAATTAATGTTTTCATGGAGAAGTATGCAAATATGTGTGCAAATATGGGGCAGGATTCTGCTTTAATTGTAATGCTGTTTCCTTTTTTTTTTTAATCTAAAGAAGCAGATGAGCCTAGCCACCGCAGTTAGAAAACAAAAAGAAATAAAAGGCATCCAAATTGGAAAGGAAAAAGTAGAAGTGTCACTATTCACAGATGACATGATACTATATGTATATAGAATACCCCAAAGACTCCACCAAAAACTATTGGGACTAATTAAATGAATTCAGTAAAGCTGCAGGATACAAAACCAATATACAGAAATCTGTTGTGTTTCTATACACTAACAATGAACTATCAGAAGAATAAATTAAGAAAACAATCCTAAATTCCACTGTACCAAAAAAAAAAAAAAAAGAATAAAATACCTAGGAATAAAGTCAACCAAGGAGATGAAAGACCTGTACTCTGAAAACTATAAGACACTGCTAAAAGAAATTGAAGACAACTCAAATAAATGGAAAGATACACCATGCTCATGGACTGGAAGAATTAATATTCTTAAAATGTCCAAACTACCCAAAGCAATCTAAAGATTCAGTGCAATCCCTATCGAAACTACCAATGAATGTCATTTTTCACAGAGCTAGAACAAAGAATCCTAAAATCTGTATGGAATTACAAAAGATCCCAAATAGCCAAAGCAATCTTGAGAAAGAAGAACAAAACTGGAAGTATTGTGCTCCCAGATTTCAAGTTATACTGCAAAGTTGTAGGAATCAAAGCAGGATGATACTGGCACAAAAACAGAAACATATATCAATAAAACAGAATGGAGAGCCCATAAGTAAACCCACACTTGTATGCTCAATTAATCTACAACAAAGGAGACAAGAATATACAATGGAGAAAAGACAGGCTCTTCAATAAATGGTTCTGGGAAAACTGGACAGCTACATGCAAAAGAATGAAACTGGACCATTTTCTTATACCATATACAAAAGTAAACTCAAAATTGATTGAAGACTTCAAAGCAAGACCTGAATCTATAAAAATCCTAGAAGAAAACAGGCAGTAAGCTCTTTGACATTGGTCTTAGTGATTTTTTGTATCTGTCTCCTCAGACGAGGACGACAACAACAACAACAACAACAACAACAACAACAACAAACCAAGTTGGACTATGTCAGACTAAAAAACTTTTGCACAGCAGAGGAAACCATCAACAGAACAAAAAGACAACCTACTGAAGGGGAGAAGATATTTACAACTGATATACCCAATAAGGGGTTAACATCCAAAATATATAAAGAAGCCATAAAACTCAATATCCAAAAAACAAACAAAACAAACAAACAAACACAAAAACCCACCACCAATCTGATTAAAAAATGGGCAGAGGTCCCGAGTAGACATTTTTTTCCAAAGAAGAGATATAGGTGGCCAAGAGGCACACGAAAAGATATTCAACATAAATAACTGTCAGGGAAATGCAAATCGAAACCACAATGAGGTCAACACCTCACACCTGTCAGAATGATTACTGTCAAAAAGACAAGAAATAACCTGTGTCTGAGAGGATGTGGGGGAAAGGGAAGCCTCGTGCACTGTTTTTCTGTTTGGTTTGATTTTTTGTTTGTTTGTTTTGGGGGGAGTTGTAGGTTTTCTTTGGAGTTTTGGGGAAAACCTTTTATTTTATTTTTATTTTTTTTATTAAAGTACAGTTGACACACAATGTTACATTACTTTCAGATGTACAACATGGTGACTCAACTCTATCCTTTATGCTATAGTCACCACAAGTATAGCTACCATCTACCACCATACAATACTATTACAATCTCATTGAGTATCTACCCCATGCTGTGCCGTTTATTCCCATGACTTACTCATCCCACAACCGGAAGCCGGTATCTCCCACTCGCCTTCACCCGTTTTGCCTACACCCCCGCCTCCTTCCCCTTTGGCAACCATCAGTTTGTGCTCCGTATTTGCAGGTCTGATTCTGCTTTTTGTTTGTTTGTTTGGTTTGGTTTTTTATTTTATTGTTAAAAATTTTTTAATGTTTATTTATTTTTGAGACAGAGAGAGACAGAGCATGAATGGGGGAGGGTCAGAGAGAGAGAGAGAGAGAGAGAGAGAGAGAGAGAGAGACACACACAGAATCTGAAGCAGGCTCCAGGCTGTGAGCTGTCAGCACAGAGCCCGACATGGGGCTCGAACTCACGGACCTCAAGATCATGACCTGAGCCGAAGTCAGATGCTTAACCGACTGAGCCACCCAGGTGCCCCTGTTTTGCTGTTTAGATTCCACATGTGAGTGAAATCATGTGGTGTTTGTGTTTCTCAGCCTGACTTATTTCACTTAACATAATACCCTCTAGGTCCATCCATGTTGTCACAAATGGCACGATCTCACCCTTTTTATGGGTGTGTAATATTCCATTGTGTATATGTGTGTGTGTGAGAATAATTGTGTTAATATGCAGATACACACACACACACACACACACACACACACACACTACATCTTCCTTATTCATTCGTCTATCAATGGATTCTTAGGTTGCCTCCATATCTTGGCTATTGTAAATAATGCTGCAATAAACATAGGGGCACACATATCTTTTCAAATTAGTTTCTTCTTTTTCCTTGGGTAAACACCCAGTAGTGGAATTATTGCATCATATGGTAGTTCTATTTTTAATACCCTTGTGCACTGTTGGTGGGAATGCAAATTGGTGCAGCCACTATGGAAAACAGTATGGAGTTTCCTCAAAAAAAAAATAATAATAGAAATACCATATGACCCAGCAATTCCACTTCTGGGCATTAATCAAAACATAAGAAATAAATACACAAATTCAAAAAGGCATATGTTCATCAGAGCTTTATTTACAATAGCCAAGATATGGAAGCCACCTAAGTGCCCATCGATAGATAAATGGATAAAGAAGATATGGTAATGAAATGTTACTCAGCCACACAAAGAAAGGACATCTTGCCATTTGTGACAACATGGATGGACCTAGAGGGTATCATGCTAAGTGAGATAAGTCAGACAGGGAAAGATGAACAGCGTATGACTTCACTTACACGTGGAATCTAAAAATACAAAACAAAACCAACAAAACAAAATAGAAACAGACTCATAGATGCAGAGGACAAACTGATGGTTGCCAGAGGGGAGGGGAGTGAAGGGAGTATGGATGAAATAGGTGAAGAGGTACAAACTTCCAGTTATAAAATAAATAAGACAACGGGGACTTAATGTACAGCATAAGGAATATAGTGAATGATATCGTAACGACTTTGTATGGTGACAGATGGTAACTAGACTTAGTGTGGTGACCATTTTGTAATGTATACAAGTGTCAAATCACTATGTTGTACACCTGAAACTGATATAATATTGTATTTCAATTATTCTCCATTAAAAAAAAAAACACCCAAAATCAGAAAAGAAAAAAAAAAAGAGGATGGGAGCAAAAAAAGATTTAATGTGCTATGTGATCTCATTCTTTGAATTCCTTCCATGAGGTGAGGTCAGCCAACAATCGCACAACAATCTCTCATCATCAGTTAAGGACCTATCAATCAGCTGACAACTCAAGTAAGTCCCTTTGGAAACCACCTGGCCTGCAAAAGGATTGGTCCTCCACTCATTACGGTCCTTTGTTTCACAATTTCTGAGACATACCAAAAAGCCCTTGCAAAGACATGGCTATAAATTCTCTCTCTTACTCTTTTACTTAGAACTACTCTGTTTCACGGTGCCTGGGTGGCTCAGACGGTTAAGCATCTGACTCTCGATTTCAGCTTGGGTCACGATCTCAAAGTTTGTCGGTTCGAGCCCCAAGTTGGGCTCTGCGCTGACAGTGTGGAGCCTGCTTGGGATTCTGTCTCTCTCTCTCTCTCTCTCTCTCTGCCCCTTCCCTGCTCACGTGTGCTCTCTCTCTCTCTCTCTCTCTCTCTCTCTCTCAAAATAAATATAAACTTTAAATTAAAAAAAAAAGAAGAAGAGGGGTTCCTGGGTGGCTCGGTCGCTTGTCGACCAGCTCTTGATTTAGGCTCAGGTCATGATCTCACGGTTCGGTTTGTGGGATAGGGCTCTGGGCTGCCAGCAGGGAGCCTGCTTGGGATTCTCTCTGTCCCTCTGCCACCCCACCCCCAACCCCACACATGCATAGTGCTCTCTCTGTCTCTCTCAAAGTAAATAAATAAACATTTTAAAAAAGAAAAAAAGAGAAAACAAATTTCTGTTTCATCTGATTTGCTCAGAAAAGTCTGGGCACACTGAAAATTAGTTTAAATACAGTTTTGACAATAATTAATTCTTGATAAAAATGCTCTTACCTTATGCATATTTTCCACATATTGTTGCTGAAACTTTAAAGTTGCAGATCTAGCTCATTCAATATATGGGAAATATATGCCATGGAACTTTGTTGGAGAAAGCCCTCATCATTGTCACACCAACGAGGCAAATCAGCCTTAATTTCTGTCAGAACAGTCTGACTTTTTTTAGGCAATTTGAATAATTGCATAATTAATATGCAGTTGGAAAAAATCTTTTATTATTTATTATTTATTATTTATTATTTATTTATTTATTTATTTATTTATCAATATATGAAATTTATTGTCAAATTGGAAACCCATGGGGGAGGGGAAGAAAAAAAAAAGAGGTTAGAGTGGAAGAGCGCCAAAGCATAAGAGACTCTTAAAAACTGAGAACAAACTGAGGGTTGATGGGGGGGGTGGGAGGGAGGGGAGGGTGGGTGATGGGCATTGAGGAGGGCACCTGTTGGGATGAGCACTGGGTGTTGTCTGGAAACCAATTTGACAATAAATTTCATATATTGAAAAAAAAATTGGTTTCCATACAACACCCAGTGCTCATCCCAACAGGTGCCCTCCTCAATGCCCATCACCCACCCTCCCCTCCCTCCCACCCCCCATCAACCCTCAGTTTTGGAAGAACATCTTTTAAACCACTAAGAAATACATGATAGGATACTTCTTTGAATATAGATATTACTAGAGTCTTCAATATCGAGATTTAAATACTACAGAGGTAACATACTTTATCCATTTTATAATCAATTGTAAAACTGGGTAATAAGGCTGTTTCTCATCACCTAGTGTATGATAAACCTATGTGAACTATAACTAAAATTTTTAAGTTTATTTATTTATTCTGAGGGAGAGAGCAAGCGGGGAAGGGGCAGAGAGAGAGAGAGGGAGAGACAGAATCCCAAGGAGGTTGCACACTGGCAGCGCAGAGCCCAACATGAGGCCCAAACTCACCAAGAGAGCCCGAGATCATGACCCCAGGCAAAATCAAGAGTTGGACGCTTAACACACTGAGCCACCCAGGCACCCGTGTAACTAAAATTTTATGTTATCAAATAAGGCATTATAACGGAAAGCATGACATGCATCCTTGTGTGTTTTTCATGCTAGTGTTGTCCTTTGGGAATAAATAAATCACAGTCATGTGAATCTCAGAAATAATTTCATTAATTATACTAGGCATTATGGGCAACCTTTCCTCATGTCATTAAGAAAGAGAAATGGAAGGGGAAAGTGGGTGATGGGCATTGAGGAGGGCACCTGTTGGGATGAGCACTGGGTGTTGTATGGAAACCAATTTGACAATAAATTTCATTAAAAAAAAGAGAGAAATGGATGTACTGCTAAAATTTAATCAGTCTGTTAGCTGGCCTTTTGTTTTATAAAAGGAGGTGGAAAACATAAAACATTTTGTCAGTGAAATAGGTAATGATAATTGGAACACTTCTCGATTCAATTTGGTAAAAGTAGTTTTTAACTATTTTACAAAGTTAATTTATCTCAAAATCTTGTAAACTTTTTATTTGTTGATATTATTCAGTGTATCTTGAATGTTGGTAGCATTAGAAAATGTTCCAGATGTAAAACAATAAAGTAAAATTAAATTAAATTAAATTAAATTAAATTAAATTAAATATTGTCCAGATAATCACAAAATGATGATTGTTCTAACCTGATTCAGTTATTTGATTGTAGTTTTCCCTAGCTATTTACATGTTCTAGGCAAAAGTTTCAAGAATAACTGGCAAAATAATTGTTACGGGGAAAAATAAAAGGCTGTTTTTAAGAAAATATAAATTAAGTAATAATATTACGGCACATTAGATGTCAAATCACTCCCATGCTCTAGCATACAATATATCTGAAATCGTAATATCTCAACACAGGCTAAAATACTGATGTTTTTGAACCATGCCTCATTTCCAGCAGAAATTAGTGTGTGTACGGTAGGAAAATTCAAGTCTTAAGGAATTTCTTGATGATTTCATTAACTCACTGATGGAAGGTTTTTCCAAACTAATGATTGGTGGTGTTCCTTTATTTTGCCAACCCACTGGAGTTTTTAACTCCTGGGATTATATAGTTCAGTTGTCAGTATAAGTATTTCAGGATGAATAATGAGTATGCTTTCCTTTATAAAGTAAGTACACGAAACGTGATTGTGGAGATGGAGAGAGTGCATGACCAAAGTGTCAGGCTCTTAAGCACCTGAATGTGGAAATTAAAGATAGCCTCACCCACCCAACCCTTGGAAAGTGTGCACATCCCCAGGGGCACATGAACCCCATTTTTGTAGGCCACTCGGTTGGACTATGGTGGTAGGTAAAGAACTGGAGGAAAGTAAACAATTTTGAAAATAGTTTGAAGGTAGATTGGATAATGTTTAGGGGTGTTGAAGGAGATTATTGATGTAACTGGTATTTGTCCTGTTGCATCCACACGACTCCTGAAACAGAATGCTACGGGCACCGGTGACAGTCACAACAAAGTCTATTACAATGAGAGGCAAGGCCGACCGATCGGGACCAACACTCTTGATAAGAGTGTGGCTCCAAACAGCCGGGGTACAGAGTTTTTAAAGCCGATCACATCGTTTTATCGTTATCTGGGAACAGAACAGAGAAACAGTTCCCAGATGAGTTAGAAACAGTTATTGAATGAGGTGATTATTTTAGACTTTCTGCCGCTAAGTTGCAACCAGTGGATCTCCTTGGCCTTGTCTCTGATGCTCTTTTTTTGAGCTTTTGTTTCCTTCATTGGTAAAGCCTGATTCACAAGAGTATGAAGTATGATTTACAAGAGTAAAAGCAAGGCTGTTATCTTTTGACCTTCAGGGTCAGAACAAAGTTGTTATTTTTCAAGCTAAGCGTTAGCCTTACACTACAATTTAACCCTTACAGTCCTTCACCTTTGTCTGGCTAAATTGTGTTGTTCCTTATAGTAGTGCTTTGATACATGAAGGTGACCCATAGACCCAGAATCGAATTGGGCTCTGCAGAGATGAGGTCTGGGTATCTCAGGCATTTTTCTGGCTGAAAGTTACCTACTGGGCCCCACCTCTACTGTTACTGTAGGCTAAGGGTTGGCTACCCTTTTCAGTAGTTTCCTGCACCCTTGCACCTAGACTCACTGCCCTGTAATTGCTGAACTCCCCAAGGGTGCGGCCTGTGCCTGTCTGGGTTCTCTGTTCTCCTGAGCCTGGGCTAGTGCCTCCCTACTGGGCTAGTGCCTCGCCCACGAGAGACACTCAGAGTTAATCTTCAGGACCTCACTCTGTCCCCTGCAGTCTGCTGGAACACCAAGTACCTGTCCTGTAACCACGCTGGTGCCTTTCCTGCCAGGACACCCATGGCTGCAGGTGTGTTAGCAGGCAGCTGGGCTGAAGGAGCCGCCAGACGGCTCATCCCCGAGATTCTCGTCCTCAAGGACCTTGCAGCTGATGCAGCTGCCAAGGCTGTGGCCTCCAAGCTAGCCACCTGTGGAGGGGCGGTGCTCATGTCGACCCCGCCTGCGTCTGGGCTGCGGACTACAACTCCCAAGATCATTCGGGAGGGCGGGACCGCCTCCGTCTGTCCTGGGGGCTAGAGATGGCTAAAAGTGCGATCTTAGGAGCGTACATCTGAGAGGCAGCAACTGCGGAAACGCGGCTGCGGGTCCAGGAGGAGCTCGGGAGGCGGCTGTGGCTGCAGCTGCAGAGTGGAGCGCAAGCGCCCTGTGTGCCTGTGGAAGGCTTGGTGGCCTTCCCGAGGCTGCGGTTTTGCTGTCGTTGAGTGAGTTTGATAGCTTGTGAGGCTAAGTTACTGTCGTGGCGGCCGTGCCTTGGAGCATATGATGGCTGGATGAGAGCTTGCTGGAGGAGATCGGCGAGTCTTGGCGCTGGAGGTAAGCTGGCGCAAGGACCAAATGCACTCTGTGACTGCAGCTGCACACGGGAGCGTCCCTCTGCCCCAAATCTTGGAACCTAAATGGCTTAGTGTTGGAGCCCTAGCTGGAAGGCGTGGTGTAGAGCCACTGCTCATATGGGAAGAGTGACGTGGAGGAACCAACTCAGATAGTGGGGGCAGAGAGGAGAGCCCCTCGGGCTGCAACTGAAGGAGTGGATCAGCCCTTACCCAGACTGAGGGAGGGGAAAACCGATGCTTGGGGTTGGGAGGTGCGAAGGACTGCAAGACTGGATGTTTGGTGCAGAGAGAGCATCGGTTGCCTTGAAGATGTCAAGCCGCCACCATTCCGTAGGGGACGGTGCTGTCCAGTAGAAACATAATGCGAGGTACATGTGTGCCGTATGGGAAGTTAAAAGAAACTGGTGAAATTAACTTTAACAATGTGTTTTATTTAACCCAACATATCCAAAAGTATTATCATTTCAATGTGTGATCAATATAATAAGTTATCAGTGAAATATTTTACACTTTTTTTCTTCACTAAGTCTTCAAAATCCAGCGTGTATTTGACCTGTACAGCACATCTCAACTCACACTCAGCACATTTCAAGTGTCCATAGCCACATGACTGCATGGCTGCCCCATTGGACAGTGCAGCCCAGTGGAGCTGGGTATAGAGGGGTAGCTCAGATGTCACCTATTTCCTGGCAGTGCAAATCCTGCCTTGCCAAGGTTTCTGCTATTTAGGCTTTCAGTCATTCCTTTTATTTCATTCTGGCTTCCCCTTAGCAAGGCACTGCCATGTCTCTTATCTCATTTTGAACTCCAGTGCCTGTAAGGCAAGTAGGATAGGTGATAACACTATTTCATGGGTGAGAAGTATCCAATCCAAGGTGAGTTTTTATCTTACCTTGCTGCAGGAAGGGCCAGAGTCTCTCACGGTTTCTTCCTCTTCTTCCAGCACTACCTTCCCAGGACTCTGCTCTTACCCCGGAAGGATGACCCAGAAGAAGAGGGTGTTTAGAGGTGAGCTGGGATTTCTTTTTCCTCTCTGAAAGGCCCCCTCAGTTCTTAGGGAGAGAGGGTATTATCGTCCCTGCCCTGCAGTGTCTCTGCCAAGCCAGTTTCCTTCAGGAGCTTGAGCCTCAGACTCCTCATAGATTTCCCATCTTGGAAGAAGATGGAACCCATAGGACACCTTTCTTCAGTTTTCTCTTCTCCACCCACCATTTAATCATTCATCACACCTTTGAGATCTACTCTGTGCCTCAGCGTTCTCTACTATGTGGGACCCAGTCCCGAGCATGAGGGAACTTAGGGACTGTTGGGGGAGAGAGAACAGGACAAGATCTGAGTATGAAACGATGAAATAATAAGAAACTGCATGATTAACTACCCATATCAGAAGTTTAAACAGGAAGTACTCTGGGGAAAAACAGAAGGAGAAATTTAAGCTGCATTTGGAGATGTAGAAATGACAGGGTGTTTCCAGGCTAGAGGAGAGTATGACAAAGGCTCAGGGACAGAAACGAACAGATTTTCCAAGGACTAATGAGAAGATAGGCTGGAGTAGAAGGTGTGTGAGGGCATAAATCAAAGTTTATATGTAAGAAGAAACGCAGGTGGTGTTTACACTCTTGTAAAAACATTACCGTGACAAAATATATATAACACAGAAGTTACCATTCTAACCATTGTTATGTGTATAGCTCAGTTACACTGAGCACATCCACATTGTTGTGCGGCCACCACCACTGTCCATCCCCAGAACTTTTTCATCCTCCCAAACTCTGTGTCTCTATTAAACATTAACTCCGCATCTCAGTAACCACCATTTGACTCTCTTGTCTCTATGATCTTGCTCTAGTAAGTGGAATCTATAGTATGTGTCCTTTTGTGTCTGGTTTTTTTCATTAGGCATAACGTCCTCCAGGTTGGTGTGTATATTGTTGGTAGTCAGCTTCGCTGGGCCTTACTGCGTGTGCATCAGGAAGCTGGGAAACATTTAGTATTTTAGGGAAAGTCTATAGGGTGTTTAGAGGAGGGAAGACCCAAAGTGACCTGATGTGGTTTTGTGTGTGTATGCGGGGTTTTTTTTGTTTGTTTGTTTTTGTTTTGTTTTGTTTTGTTTTGTTTTAGCTCAAAGGCTGTCACAACCACAGCCCTTATTACCTAAATGAGAAGCCTTTAGCGGGCCTCAGGAAGCCCTCCAAGAATCCATCGTTTTACACATAAGAAGGGTTTCAAAGATCTAATTTCCAGGCCGTTGGCACTGTGTAAAAGAGAAAAGGCCCCCACTTTTTCCTGGGCAGTTGCCTCAAGTAGTCAGTCATGGATTCCTGAAGGGTTTCCTGTAGTCCACTAACGAGGCACAACCTGGTCAGGCAGAGACCTGGAGGAAATGGCTGCTTTTTGGTGCCAGCTAGTTGTTTTTGACTGGATGCAAGAAAACAGGCAGAAGAGAGTTTAGTCTTTTACTGTTGTATTAGCCACAATAAAGAAGGTGTTTATTCCCTGTGATTTTAGGTCAATTTTCAAATTAAGAAGTTTAGGTCAATTTTCAAAGTAGCAGGTTTTTTTTTAATTTCACATTGCATATAATTTCAGATCTACAAATCTAATATCAGTGCAACTCTTCTCAAGACCAGGGAAGTGGATTTAGAGCCAAAAATAAATGAATAGATTTCAAGTTTTGTTTATATCCATTTCTTGTGTTGGACATGTGAATTGTCACAAGGTTTTCAGAGACTCTGAGATCTAAATAAGACTATTGCTTTCCATACTTTAGGCTTATTTGTTAAACATGATTTACATACCTGAGACACAGAATTTGAGAGAGAAGCAGCTTAAAGGAATCAGCTCTTTCACAGATATGAGAGTAAACAGGGTTCAGTTGCATTTTCTAGTCAGAGCATAAACCTTTGTAGTCTTTATTGTCCACATTATATAAAACTGTATTGTTTGCCTTTAGAATGTGATGTGAGCATTGGGCTGTGTGGTATAAACATATTAGCTGATATCGACCTTGCAGCACCAACCATAGTCTTTCCTTCTTGGGACTGGTTTGCTTGGAGGCACAGGGACTGACACCTGCTCTGTTTGCCTGTGGGGTACTGACCTTGCTGAATCCTGGCCTGCTTGCTCATCTGCCCTGTCAGCCCCTGTAGAAATGCCCGTGACTCAACAATGCAGACTCTGACAAAGTCACCTCCTCTAGAAGCTTCACTCTGCAAACTCGTTTCCCTCTGGGAACACTAACATCCAGATTCTCTCCTGCCCTGTTGGCAAGGCACATAAATCCCTTCAGGGGCTCAGCTGTCTGAACCAAGATCCCTGGCCTCTGGCTGCTTCTCAGGGAACTGTCCATATATTTTCATTCCCTGATTTGTAAAAAGTTGATATAGAGTTAAATGATTGCTGTTTTTACATTTCAAGATCTTTCTGTATAGTGTTTTAAAAATCTTGCTTTAATAATTTTATTTTATTTTATGTTCATTTTTGAGAGAGACGGAGAGAGAGAAAACATGCAGGCAGAGGGGCAGAGAGAGAGGGAGACAGAGGATCTGAAGCAGGCTCTGCACTGTCAACGCAAAGTCTGATGTGGGGCTCAAACGCACCAACCTTGAGACCATGACCTGAGCTGATTTCCGACACTTAACAGGCTGAGCCACCCAGGTGCCCCTATTATTTTATCTTTTAAAAAACTACTTGAAAAATTATAACAATCGCCTTTTGAGACTTTTAATCCTAATACTTAAATTTGTTAAACTTTCAGATCACATTAATGGTTATGGAAGGGGGGGGGGTACATCTAGGAATCCATCAAACTAATTCCTTCTTCATTTACAGTCAAAAGAAATTGCTTTAATGTTATTATAACAACATTAAGAAAAACTACCAGAGGTCATCAGGAAAGCACCCATGATCTCACTGTTCAATGTGATTAACTTTATTTTGTCTGTATTCCCTTTCAGGGGGCTCAGAAGTATACATAGGCACTTCTTAGCTCTGTCACTTGCATGCTAGGTGCTAAGCAAGTTCTAGAACCACTCTGAATGCATTTCTGTTGTGAAAGGATATAAGAGGTATATACCTCACAGGGTTGTTGTGAAGGTTTCACAGCCTACTATATGTAACTTCTGACCATGGTGCCTAGCATGTGTAGATAATCAACAAATATTATTTTCATTCCTGCTTCCTCTTATTCTTAGAAACTTCTGCTATTCCCAAAGGAATAACAGGCTCCTTGGGAATTCACCACTCTTCCACTCTCAAGAATATGGCTCTGGTAACTGTGCAGCAGAACCAGTGTGTTCTCAGGTACCAAGTCATGTACCATTTCTAGATATTGGTGGCCATTCCAGGCCCCAAGTATGGTCACATTATCTCTTGTCTAGGAGTTGTCTGACTTCCATCCATTTTCCTGTACTCCCAAAGCCTTTCCATTCTGGTACCTGACCCCCCTTTTATAGTCTTTGTTTGTGTCTCTGGAGCACAAGACCTCCTGCTCCTTCTAGATGTTGTGACGTGCTTTAGGCCATTCCCTCCTACTTTTTACTCAAAACTCTTCTCTTCCATGATGGCATCTGTGGTAAATCCAGCCCACTGTGCTCTTTCACTTGAATAATTGTCCCCAAAGCAGATTCTTTACCTTAAAGCTTTCCTGTCATTTGGTACACTATTGCTTGCTGGGTTTTTTAATCATTAAACAAGATATTAAAGCAACACTAACGTATCTTTTCTTGTAGAAGAAAAGAAACTGTTTATAACTCTATTACTCAACAAGACTTATTTCAAATTTGTGTATTTCCTTCTAATCTTTGTCCATTTGTACATCTATTTTGTTATATCATATCACCTTTTCCACTTATGCATGTAAAGAGGTTCTAGATGTGTTATAATTTTTTTAAAGTTTTATTTATTTTGAGAGAGAGAGAGAGAGAGAGAGAGAGAGAGAGACAGCGATCAGGAGAGGAGCAGAGAGAGAGAGTGAGAGAGAGAGAATCCCAAGCAGGCTCCATACTATCAGCATGGAGCCTGACACGGGGCTTGAACTCACGAACCGTGAGACCATGACCTGAGCCAAAATCAAGAGTTGTACACCTAACCAATTGAGCCCCCTAGACCCCCCCAAGATGTTTTAAATCCCCAAGGAGACAGTGAGGATATTTTTAAGACCAGATGGTCATTACCTTTGAACTTGAATGTGTTTGAAAGCAACTACAAAAGCGTTGGAAACATAAAAGAGCATAGTAACATATGTATTCGGAGAACAGTGAAAAGGACAGTTTTCCTGGAGTATGGAGTCTATGTGGGCAGGAGTTGGAGTAGATGAGGACAGACAGGTAGGTCAGGTCCAGGTTGGTAAAGGTCTGGAATATCACCTGAAGGAATGTGGTTTCATCTTTGAAGGAGTGCTTGCAGAGGATTTTAAAAAATAAACGTGCTGGGCCTAGGTTTGCTTTTCAGAATGGCCACTCTGGTGTAGACAATGGAATGGTAGAACATGAGATTAGAGGTGGCAGTAAATCCAGTTCTAAAACAATCACAGTAATCCAGCAGAAGGCTGTGGCAGTGGGGATGCCTCCCTACAAAGCAATGGCAGTTGAAGGGGCTTGAACTACTGTTGTAAGGATTTCTGGTGCCATGGGCCAAATGTGGGAACTGTCCCCTACAAGTCTTACCCTCCCTTAAAGACCACTTCCTTCATAAAGCCACTCTCAATCCATTATCACTACCCCCACCATACCCCACCCCCATCTCTCTTCCTTCTCTGTGGCTCCAGCAGGCTGTATGCTCTCTACAATAAAACTAATCATTTGACTTTGTAATCAGGGCATTCATTCTCAAATTGTTTGTTTGTTTTTTCTTTTTATATCCATTCATATTTTTTAATTGAGATTCAAGTTAGTTAACATATAGTGTAGTATTGGTTTCAGGAGTAGAATATAGTGATTCATCACTTATATATAACACCCAGTGCTCATCCCAACAAGTGCCCTCCTTAATGCCCATCACCCATCTAGCCCATCCACCCTCCCACCTCCCCACTATCAACCCTCAGTTTTTTCTTTGTATTTAAGGGTCTTTTACGGTTTGCCTCCCTCTCTGCTTTTATCTTATTTTTGCTTCCCTTCCTCTATATTCATCTATTGTGTTTCTTAAATTCCACATATGAGTGAAATGATGATATTTGTCTTTCTCAGATTGACTTATTTAGTTTAGCATAATACACTCTAGTTCCATCCACATTGTTGCAAATGGCAAGATTTAATTCTTTTTCATCACTGAGTAATATTCCAGTGTGTGTGTGTGTGTGTGTGTGCGTGTGTGTGTGTGTGTGTATCCATTCATCATCAGTTGATGGACATTTGGGCTCTTTCCATACTTTGGCTATTGTTATAGCATTGCTATAAATATTGGGGTGCATGTGCTCCTTCATATCAGTATTTTTAAATCCTTTGCATAAATACCTGGTAGTGCAATTGCTGGGTCATAGGGTAGCTCTATTTTTGAACTTTTTTTTTTTTTAATTTTTTTTTTCAATGTTTATTTATTTTTGGGACAGAGAGAGACAGCATGAACGGGGGAGGGGCAGAGAAAGAGGGAGACACAGAATCGGAAACAGGCTCCAGGCTGTGAGCCATCAGCCCAGAGCCCGACGCGGGGCTCGAACTCACTGACTGCAAGATCGTGACCTGGTTGAAGTCGGACGCTTAACCGACTGCGCCACCCAGGCGCCCCTATTTTTGAACTTTTTGAGGAACCTCCATACTGTTCTCCAGAGTGGCTGCACCAGTTTGCATTCCCACCAACAGTGCAAAAGGTGCTGGGAAAACTGGACAGTAGCATGCAGAAGAATGAAACTGGACCACTTTCTACACCATACACAAAAATAAATTCAAAATGGGTGAAAGACCTAAATGTAATATAGGAAACCATCAGAATTCTGGAGGAGAAAACAGTCAGCAACTTCTTTGACCTCAGCTACAGCAACTTCTTACTAGACATGTCTCTGGAGGCAAAGGAAACAAAAGCAGAAATGAACTACTGGGACCTCATCAAGATAAAAAGCTTCTGCACAGCAGAGGAAACAATCAGAAAAACTAAAAGGCAACTGACCAAATGGCAGAAGATATTTGCAAATGACATTTTGGATAAAGGGTTAGTATCCAAAGTCTATAAAGAACTTATCAAACTCAACACCCCAAAATCAAATTGTTTTAATTATTCTCCTGACAATTATTTATTGAGCAGGCAGAGATCTGGGGCTGGAAGGGATTAGAATTGGGAGTCCTCAGCATATACCACGGGGCAAATCAAGCCAGTTCCTTGCTGCTGAATTTCCTATCTCCACCATGCCCAGCATGTAGGGGCTCATTGGAATCTGCTTTAAGTGTTTTCTTCCCGATTAAATGACTTTCTTCTTGAGAGACATGTGTCCACTCTTTTTTTGTAGTTTCCATGGAGTAAAACACTCAGCTAGACATACACTAGGTGCTCAGTAGGCATCGGACTTGGAGCCGAGGAGACCTTCCTGTCCATCTTCTCTTCCTACAATGCTACCAACTCCAGCCTTCCCCAAGGAGGCTCATGGTAAGTAGGAATGGTTTGGGTCTTTTAGGAGTCTGTAATATTCACAGATGTGCCCTCAGACTTTTGTCAAGAGGGTGGTAGTTAGCTGGCCCCTGCTCAGCAGGATGTGGGTAAGGATGGGACACCAGCGAAGTACAAGACCCTGATCTCCCTCGGTAAGGACAGCATTCCTTCTCTGGACCCTATGAGCCGGGGCTGGAGAGCCAGGGCTCTGATTTGTGTTTCTTATGGAGCCAGAAACAGATCGTTTCTGTTTCTGTTTTCTGTTGCAAGACCTGTGACAAATGGAGTTGTTGATAAACTTCCTTATGGTGCTCAGAGACTTTGGTCTCTCTGTCCTCTGATCTTCTAGGTCAGGGGTTTTCCTATCACATTCCATTGGAGATGACCAGATTTCCATTCTATCTGGGAAGGCAAAGCTAGTTGTTCCTTGCAGCTGAGAGTTTCCCACTCCTGCCCCCATACCCATCCTCCTTCCTTTCCTCCTGTCCTTCTTGGAAGTCACATTGGACCCTGTGGAGATATTCTTGGTACCACCGTGTGGTGTCCTAGAGTACCTTTTCCTCCTGGAAGCCAAGTGATTGGAATGGATCTGTGGGACACCATTGTGACCCTAGCACAAATATCTAAGTCCCCTTTATTTTTCAAAAACCAGGGATTCCAATTCCCAAACCAGACATGATTTCCCAGTTAGAGCAGCAGAGGAATCATGGATGCTTAAAGGAGAAGGGCCATGAAGCCTCTGTCTAGGTGAGTGAGTGAAAGCCAAGTAAGTTGATATCCTTCTGGTTAGCAAAAGCGTGCAAGGCCTTTTTCACTTTCCGGTAGTGAGAGCAGTTTTATGTTTATTTTGTATCCCCCATGGGAGGTACTCATACCTGATCCATTCAGAGAAAGTGAAAACTGACCATTTGGAGACCCTGGATTGAAGTAAGGTTTGCAATTCTAGCTCTGAGAAGAAAAATGAACATTTTAAGAATTCTAAATGCTGTGTGGTGTTTTTGTTGGCCTCTGCTACCTACTCACATTCAGCATTCATAACTCTGTGTGAGGTGTTCCCAATTGCATTCTCCTTCACAGGACGTTTACATTCCAGTCAAAAGAATAGCGTGTTTAATAATGGCAAGTTGAGGGGCGCCTGGGTGGCTCAGTTGGTTGAGCGTCCGACTTCGACTCAGGTCACGATCTCACAGTGTGTGAGTTTGAGCCCTGTGTCAGGCTCTGTGCTGACAGCTTGGAGCCCAGAGCCTGCTTTGGATTCCGTGTCTCCCTCTCTCTCCCTGCCCCTCCTTCACTCACACTCGCTCTCTCTCTCTCTCTCTCTCTCTCTCAAAAATAAATAAGCATTTAAATTTTTTTTAAATTAAGGCAAGTTGACCCCAAAGAAAGGGTGGAAGTAGGGTGACAACGAAAACTATTTGTTGCATTTTGTGTTTTTTTAAAAAGACATTCATTCATTTAACAAATAGATTTTTTTACCCAGATTGGCCTATGACAAAGATAATATGTGCTCAAAAAAAAAATGAGAGAGACATCCAGAAGAAAACACAAATGTCTTGAAAGCCTAACTCCCAGAGCCAATCACCGTCAACCTTTGTATAAGCATTCTTCTGATCCCTTTCTTCCCACACAACTACTTGTGGAGATGTGGCTACTCTGAGGTACGTGCTGTGATCCTTTACCTGCCATTTGGCCTTCATAGTGTGGTGTGGACAGCTCTCCGTGTCATTGCATATATATGTGTAGCTGGGTATTCATCCCCTTCAGTGGCTGCATAGCATTGCACTTTACCAGCATGTTGTCCTCTATTTACCCCAGTCCACTATTGATAACGAGGTTGTTTCCAGATTTACATTATTCTATGCAACACCAAAGTCAAATAACCTTCTGTTACATCTTTGCAAACTTGTCAGGCTATCTTTTATGGATAAATTCCTCGCAGTGGCATTGATGGAGCAAATGGTGACGTTCAAGTCATCTAAAATACGCTGTTTCCTTTAAACTCATGATACTCCTGAATCATTTTTAACTAAAAGCCAAATGCAGTGAATTGATCTTAGAAAAGTAATTGACAACATTTTCTAAAAGCTTCCCCAGGCCTGTGAGGGAGATTGATGATACTGGGATGTGGGGTTCCCTTTAACTTCTTCATTTTCACCCAAGTCTCTATTGTGTTCACTTCTTCTGTGCCTCCCTCACAGATTGATGACTTTCCCCATTTTAGAACTGAACCCCTTAGCATTCACCATTTGTATTTTAGGTCGTCTCAAATTAGTACACAGGTAATGGCAACAGATAATAACAATAGCAAACACTTGTATGGCATGTACAGTGTGTCAGGCATGCAGTGGTATGTACTTTTCAAATATAGCTGAGTTCATCTTATAAAAAGTCTTAGGTAGAAATTGCCAACATCTTCATTTCACTGGTGAAGAAACGTAGGCCCTAAAAGACTAAATGATTTGTTCAAATTCAGACAGCAAATATGTGGTTGAGCCAGGAATAAAACCTGTGCAGTTTGGCTCCAGAAGCTTACAGGTTCATCTAAGCCAATGTGCCTTCCCTTGCCAGCTCACAAAGGTGGTAGACACAGGTGCTCCATGCCCTAGCTACTCAACTTCTGTGAGCAGCCAGTCATAATCCCCTCCTCCCCCAGCATCTCAGTTGAATTAAGATGTGGAAGTTACCTGTGTTCATTTGGTAGGATGTAAGCCTCTTGTGTTTGAATGAACCCTCTAGAACTAATACAAGATCCTGCTTTCTACATCTCTCTTTCCCCTCCCTATTGTTCAAGGCCAAGTTCACCATACTCATTCTGGAACAAAAGTCTCTTCTGGTTCCTTATTCAAGGCAGTGGGCAATTTTGCATAGGACCTTGATTCTTTCATGCAGTTCTAAACTTCAGGGCTGGAGGAAACTGGGATTTCTCCCTTCCTTGTTTGTAAATAATGTCTCTTGTTGGCAGAGTTTGTTTTAATCATAAAAGTATGTTGTGTTGGTTGCAGAAAAAAATTTTAACAGGCAGAAAAGTATAAAGAAGCAAATAAAATCACTTGTTAGAGGAAAGCACTATTAATGTTTTTAGTGTATTTCCTTCCATTATTTTTTATATACACATGTAAGTATATATGTACTTATACATTATAACTACAAAAGATTATGGTCATGTATACTGGTTTTTGTTTGATTTTATAATCATAACCAGTTTTACAAATCATTAAAAAATCTTTAGGGGTGCCTTGGTGGTTCAGCCGGTTAAGCGTCCAACTCTTGGTTTCAGTTCAGGTCACAAGGTTTGAGTTCAAGCCCTGCATCAAGCTCTCCACTGACAGTGCAGAGCCTGCTTGGGATTTTCTCTCTCTCCTTCTCTCTCTGCTCTTCCCGAGCATTCTCTCTCTCTCAAAAATAAATAAATAAACTCTTAAAAAAAGTTAAAAAATTCTTCAAAATCATGATATTTAATGACTATTTCATCATCTAGATATATAATTACTTTAATCATTTATGTGTTCTGGGAAATTTTAATTTTTTCCCTTTTCACTTACACTGTTATGAACATCTTTGCATTTAAATGTCTCTCCACAGCTCTGTTTTTTCCCTCTAGAATAACTAGAAGAGGAATTTTCATGGTACTTGATTTGTGTTATGAATTGCTTGTCAAAAAGCTTTCCAGTTTACATTCTTGTAGAAGTATATGAGAATGCATATGTCCCTATACCCTGCCAGCATGTACTGTAGTTTTTAAAATCTCTGCCAATTTGAAAAGGGGAAAAACGGTTTTAATTTTGAACTTTTTTTTCAAGTGCTTATTGGCCATTTATTGTTTTATTCCCCTGTTCCCTCAGGCTCCCCTTTTAATGACAGGGGATCTGGCGAACCATAGACCCTTAACCTGGATATTTGGATTCTCTTACTCCTTCTAGTTTCCTCTTTAAAGCATGCCCTTCTGCTTGCACTCTGAAGCCCATCCTAATTTGTCCTCATGCCCTTGTCCCCATAATTATTATGTCTTCTCTCCCTTCAGCAACTTCATCCTTTCCTCTTGAAGTCATGCATTCTCTGCCTTCCATCAGAATCAGAACTTCATACTTACTCCTATTCCCTTTTCTAGTATATGAAGTGTGAAGGAATTTGTCAAATTCCTCCAATGTGTACTTAACATGTGACCCCTGCTCCTGAAGGAGGTCCCCATTGGCTGGCCCTCATCCTTGTTCTCTTGTGCTTCTCTATGTTGGACAGTGCATATTTTCTTAAAAACACTTGCTTTGTGTCATTGTGCTACACTCCCAGTAGCTTTGGCTACTTCCGGGCCTCTTCCAAATGCTCCTTGGTTCCTTTCTCTTCACTAACTGTGTGTTTCACATTACATAGCTGCTAATCACTTGGTTCACTTAAGACACGTAGACCTTTTAGTGATTGCCTTGTAATGATTGAATGTTGTCGCCAGTGGGGCAGCTCAGACAGTAAATTCTGGGAGCTGTGGCCCTCAGGGTTGTATATTTGGAGGAGGGAGTTCCTGCCTCCTTGCTTAAGTTTCCTTGCCAAAATACGGTACAAAACTGAACTCTATTCATTAAAGCAAACTAAAACTTAGGTACTAACACAATGCCACCATAGGTTTCCTTCACAACAAACTTCATGTTTACAAATTGTTTTTCATCTATTTTTGACTGGGGTTCACTTGATGCCAGAATTTCACACTTCTCCTAGTGCTACAACATAGAACTCTAGACTGTAGAGTCACCAAGTCACTGTGGCGTCAAAATAAACAAACAAATGGTTTAGAAAGAGACTACAGGTGGTATACACATGCACACATATGTACAATATAAATGAAGGAAACATCAGTCATCACCATGGAGGGATGATTCAGAGATGGTATCAGAACATTTAGCAATTTGGAGGAAAACAGAGCAGATCGTTAACACATGGCGTACTCTAAAATATGTATCCACAGGATTAAAGGCTAAATGTAAAGACAAATATTAGAATAAAATACCAGTGAGTACTTACATCGGCTCTGGATAGGAAAGAATATTCTGAGCTTAAAAACAGTGAAAACAGGGGTGCCTGGGTGGCTCAGTCGGTTAAGCGTCCGACATCAGCTCAGGTCATGATCTCATAGTTCGTGGGTTTGAGCCCCACATCGGGCTCTGTGCTGACAGCTCGGAGCCCGGAGCCTGCTTCAGATTCTGTGTCTCCCTCTCTCTCTGCCCCTCCCCCCCCTTTCAAAAATAAATAAACATTAAAAAGTTAAAAAAAGAAACAAAGACTTAAAGAACAGAGGTACATGGTTAATAGTGCTAAAGAAAAAAGCCAAAACATGAAATTGCACACATAAATAGCATAGCCTTAACTATGAAAACAAAACAAAACAAACAACAACTAAAAGTAACATCAATTCTCATTACATGCCAGGCACTGGGTTGAGCAACTGGGCCTGCGCTCTCTCCAAGAGTCCTCAGAGGAGCCCTGGCGGGAGGTGGGCACTGTTGTGGCCCCTCTTCTCCAGATGAGAACTGGGTGCAGAAAGATGCAGAGATTTGCTCAAAGTCCCACAGCCCCTCAGTGGATGTGCTGGGATTCTAGGTCAGGCTGGCAAGACCACACAGCCCGGCCCCTGGAAACAACGGAAAGAACCTCGAGGCATGTGGGTAGCAGTGACGGTCCCGGAAGCAGAGCCGACGGACACGCGGCAGATTGCTAATGGTGACAGCCCTGAGAAATAGCTGAATGAAAGACATACCGCACATGGGGAGCAGTGATGGATGCTCCCTGGGTGGGGAGTATGTGGTGCTTCTGCCATCAAAGCAAAAACTCAAGAACGTCGATGTCTTTTTAAAGCCTCCAAGAAAGAGGTTGGATGTACATGTGTCACATACTCACGGCAACTGCATGCTTATGAGATGCGATGATGGTGAATTCTCAGCTTCTCTTCTGAAGCCTTTAGTCAAGCGTGCACTCCTAGACACAGTGGCAGAAGAGACCCAGTGGGGTGTGCCCTAGTCTTCACCTCCCACATGCTCCTAGGCATGGCCCTGTTGCCAGCTTTCTGCTGGGGCAGGTGTTGGAATGTCTCTCTGGCGTCCCCTGGGATGTCATCCCTTCCCTGTCTTGGGGCCCTACTGGGTGTCTCCTTGTGCACCATTTTTTTGTGCACACCACCTGCTCACTCTTAGCCAGGTCAAACTTGTTGCACACATGGTACCCTGGTCCAAGCATGATGACAAGCAAGGGTGGCCAGGACCCCTGGAAATGGAAAGGAAGAGAGCAACAGAAGGGCTAAGGCAGAAGTGGAACAGGCCTTTCGGCTCACCTTAGTCCCTGTTCCGGAAAGCACACCAGACGCCAGACACGGGGCCTGCAGACATGGGCTCTAATCCCACCGTACCTGACCTTGGGGGACCCTCATGTCCTTCCCAGGCCCTCCGTCTGATGCTGTGGCTGTCCTCAGACCAGAAGATGTGGGGACCAGCACCAGGCTCTGTGGAAGCCCAGGGCAAAATGGACTCCCAGAGGGGAGGCAGATCAGTGGTTCAGGTGTGAAGTGCATGTCAGGCAGGACTCATGTCCCCATCTCCACTCCCACCCCATCCTGGGAGTCAGACTTCCTAGTAGAGACCAAGGAACAGGACTGAAAGGGCTTGGCACAGCTTTATAATTGGAGGGGATCTGGGCACATGGGCAGGAAGCAAGGTGAGGCTGCACAAGAAGATGGGGAGCCCCCCGTGGGGCCAGTGGGTTTGAGCTGGCACGAGGGGATGCCTTTGCCCACGTTGTCCCAGAGCCTTTGGGGTCTTTCCTGGGGCAGAAACTGGTCCCTGGGAGAGGCCTGGGTAAGGCCCCAGAGAGGCCACAGGGCCTCGGGGTGATCAGGGCCAGGCCACTGCCCACATACGCGGACCCTGTGGACCCTGTGTCCCTTGCCAGTCCTCTCACCGACCCCCTCAGCCTGCAGCAACCATGCAGTTTGAAACAAGGAGCTCCTGTCCCCTTAGATTGTACTTGGTGTTCCCAGGGCTGTGCTTCCTTGCCCCGGAGCGGAGCACATCGCCTGTTGCTGGAGGCCCTCAGCCTCCTCAGGCACAACCCTCAGGACAACCCCTTCTGCCCTACCCCCTCGCCCACACCCCTGCTGGATCTGGGACAACTCCCTCTCCTGGGGCTCCAGCTGCACAGCTCCAAGCTGGGACTTGTTACCTCAGGCCATGTCCCTGTCTCTCCAGGACTTCCTGAGGAACCTTAGGCTCTTAGTGGCTGTGTCCAGGCACAACTTGGTGGACAGGGGAAGGGGGTCTTCCTTTTCTCTGTCATTCAAGTACAGAGGAGCGGTGGTGGCATTCGCAACACCCTAGTTCAGAGGGCACTGTCCCACCGAGTCCATCCAGTGCAGCCTTGCCCAGGGCCAAGGCTCCCCTTTCATGTTGCCATCACCCCCAAAGAGGGCCCAAGTGCACCTTTTCCATCGTGGGGGCTCAGGGGTGCTGGGACTGTTGGGTGGAGGGGTGGGGAGAAGCTAGCTGGGCCTAGGGGCCTCCTCCATGCAGCCCCTGCCATTTGTAGGAACAGTTCCTTCTCCTTCCCCAGATGGACACAGTTTTCTACTCCTTTGCTTCTTTCTCTCCAGCCCCTTTGGGCTCCTGCTTTCTCCAAGATCTTTGCTCTCCATCCACAGGACCCAGTCATCTCCATTTTCTCCAGTCTCTCTGCCTTTGCTGCAGCCCTTAGCCCAGGAACTCAGGGATGTGGCCAGGGGAGAGAAACGCTCCAGAGAGAAGGCAGAGAAGGTGACAGTGGGGCAGAGAAGCACTCTGATTTCATTTGTGCATAAACCTGCCCCATTTCCCCCCAACCACACACATACAGACATGGTGGTTTGCCCTCTAGTGAGTACTTACATCAAGCACTTTCCCCCTTAACACTGATACCACCTTGCTCTTTCATTCAGAGCCATTTCTGGAAGGCCTTCTCTGGTCCAAGACTTGCACCAGATGCTGGCGATTCCAAACTGAATGTCATAATGAGGCCTGCTCCAGTGGTCCTTACAGTCAATGAGGGGAATGGACAATAAATCAAGGGGAAAATCTATATAATTGCAAATCATGGTCAATATGAAAACAAAAGGATGAAAAGTAAGCATTGAAGAAGAATTACTGTATTCAGGGTGGTTTAAAAAGCCACTTTAAGAAGGTGAGAGGATGAAAAGGAGCCCAAATTTTGGGAGTACTGGGGAAAAGCCTGGGAAAGCAAAGGAACAACAAGGGTTTAACCTCTGAGACAGGCGTTTTCAAGATATAAAAAGGCCTAAGCCCCTTGCCTGGAGTAGAACCACTGAAAGGGACATGAGTGGGAGCTGCACTGGGAGGACTAGGCAAGGACCTCATAGGCCATGGACAGGAGTCAGGTAGCCATTGGAGTGTTCTGAGCCAAGCAGTGACGTGATCAGATAGGCAGTTTATTTTTTTTTAATTTTTCTTATTTATTTAAATATAGAGAGCATGAGCAGGGGACAGACAGAGAGAGGGAGGGAGAGAGAGAATCCCAAGCAAGCTCCGTGCTGACAGTGGGGAGCCTGACACGGGGTGGCCGACATGAGGCTTGATCCCACAAACCATGAGATCATGACCTGAGCTGAAGTTAAGAGTCAGATGCTCAACCAACTGAGCCATCCAGGTGCCCCTTGAGATAAGCATTTTAGAATGACCCCCTGATTACTTTTTGGAAAATGGGTGCAGAAGAAACCCAAACAAGGAGTGAGTGGTTGGGAACATAGTGAGTTATCCTTGGTAAATATGGCAGTGGCATGGAGAGGCAGTAGCCATGAAGCAATGCAGAAGCACTCCAGGGAGGTGTGTCTGGGTAGGCCCCAAGCTTCACACTATAGCCCCCTTTTGCAAAGGCAGAGGAGTCTCTTTTGATGAATATTCACTTCTTACTCACTTCAAAATGAAGAGTATATATATATATATATATATATAGAGAGAGAGAGAGAGAGAGAGTAAGGCCCTTAATGGATTGGAACTGATTAGAAGCTCTGTGTGTACAGGGGTCAGAGAGACTTACTCACTGGAGGCCATGGTTGTGGAGTCAGAAGTAGGTGAACTGGGTTTCCTATGGTGGATTTACTCATGGTAGTGTCTGAAGGTCTCTTCTCTTGACCTAGTTTTTTTTTTTTTTTTTCTCAATGGAGAAGTTTTTTTTTTCATCTTTTGCCTGGGAGATATTCACCTTATTACCAGTGGTCTGGGAGCTGGGTGGGAAATGGAGCTGGGTGTTTCACTGTTCATCTATCTACACCTTCACCTCATTTTCTAGTTTTTAATAAGTGTTTCTACCCCAAGGCATGCATCAGCATTTGCTGGAATACTTCAGTCACCACACCTCAGTGGTTTATAACATTTCTTTCTCATGCACAGGCCTTTGGGTTGGTTGTGGTGTGCATCAGTTTATGGACATAGCTTCAGGTGTGCTCCATTTGTCTTCTCATTCTGGAACCCAAATGGAAGGAATAGTGGCTACCTGAGTAAGGCGGGGTCTCCTGATGGTTTAGGGCAGGGGTAGACTATGGCAAGCTAAATGACGCAATCACATTGAAGCCTCTCGCTGGACATGGTATACCTCATCTCCGTTCACATTTCATTGGCCAATGCAAGTCATGAATCAAAGCCCAAAGGAGTGGGGCATGGAAGTATTTTCTACCTACAGTGAACCATGGCAAGGACAGGGAGGGAAGGGAGACTTATGACCAAATAAATCTTCCTACGTCATCTGCGGAGGCAATGGTATTAGATGGAGACCTGAATGATGGGGAGGTGTTGGGCATCTGGAGAGGAAGAACACTCCCAAAAGAAGGAATAGCACATGAGAGCTTGGTGAGTCCCTAGAACTGGGAGATCTGAGTGGTTGGAGCAGAGTAAGGGATCAGCATGAGGTGAGGTCAGATAGGCACTTGGGTCAGTGAGGCAGAAGGCCATGAGAAGAGGTCAAGATTCATTTCCAAGAGTGATATGAAGCCCCAGCCTGGCATATTTTAAGAGAGGGATGTAACAGGTTTGTATTTACTTTTTAAAGGATCTCTCTAGCTGCTTTGGGAAAGAAAGATGGAACGGGAAAGAAAGGTCACAAGAGGACCAAATAGGAGGTGAATGCAGTCAGTAGTTTAAGCTAAAGATACTGGCATCTTGGACTTATGGTGTAGCCATGGAGATAGAAGTTGGTGGGCTTGGAAGACTGTTGGAAGCTGAATGGACAGAACTTGGTGACAGAGTAAATGTGGGTAAGGGAGAGAAGGAGATGTGAGAATTTGGTCCCAGGCACCTACCTTGGATTACCACAGGGCTATGGTTATCATTCAGAAACAGAGAGGTGAGGGGAAGGGAGAGGAAGAGAAATATCAAGATCATAGGGCGTGGAGGAAAGGTCATTTCTAAACTGAGGAGTCTTGCTGGGACATACTGAGGTCTCTTAGGACAAAATAACCCAAAGAACCTTCCATGAGCAATAAAAGGGAGCCAAGTGGTGGGTCTGGCAGAGTGAGCTTGCAGCCTGAGAGGGGCTGGCCCAAGGCAAGTTCACCTCCAGGGCAAATGAGTCTGAGAAAGTGCAGCAAACTCTCCAGAGGCAGTTCATTGGAGTGTGATTCTTTTTATCGTTATTATCATTGACAGTGGGTACGGCTGGGGAGAGGAATAGAGCATGTGGGACTGTAAGAGGTCCATGGTATGCTATTATATTTTGTTCCACATAAATGTGGACCGTTTACATTCTTTTACATATAATATATCATGTTATTACTGTGGGGCAAAAACCATGAAAACCATAAAGGAATTCACTATAATAATTGAATGTAGCATGGTATATATTTAAGAACTAGGGAAATGAGCATGTTTCAGCTTTAGCTATGCCGTCTCATCACTGTGGGACATAGAGCAAGTCCATTTCCTCCATGGGCCTCAGTTTCCCCATCTGTACAATGAGGAAATGTCACTGCAACCTGCTTACTCTGAAGGCCTGGGACTCTGTAACCCTGAGGCTATCCTCATGTGGCCCATGTGCTTCCTCTTTCCTTAGTGCATCTTTACCCCTTCACCACTCCCAGGAGTTCAAATGGTCCCCATGGAGTGAGTGAAGGAGGAAGAGAAAAACTGTGCAGATGACTTTATGGAAGAGTTTTACTGAGAAGGAGCACAGAGAACCAGGGCTGTCATTAGAGGGAAATGTGAAGACAAAAGAGAGCCAGTATACGAGAGGCAGCCAGTACAGGTTTGGGACTTAAATGGATAGAGTGTGACACTGTAGTGGATGCTTGCTACATATTTGTTGGATTAAATTTACATTAAAGCAATCCTAGCAATGGAGATGCACAGTTGCAAAGCATGGAGAGAAGAGATGTAGTTGAAGTATTTACTTTTTAGGAAGGGATTTCAAGGGTAGTGAGGGAAATAATGTTTAATGTTTGATTTTGGACACACTAAAAATAAGATACTCATGGAATTTTCAGTAGTCTTAGAAATTTGTATTGAAAACTTGGGAGAGAGTTAGAAGCTAGAGGTAGAGATTTGGAAGACATTGTTAAAGGTCATAGTTGAAGCCAGAACGAGATTATTCAGGGAGAGTGTAGTGTGAACTAAACACAAGGCAGAGAAGGGAACCTGAGAACTGAAACACTTCAGGGCCAGGAAAGGAAGAAGAACTGAAGAGGAAAGATAAACAGGAGATAGAGGGAAGGAAAGAACCATCCTCTTCATGGCTTGGAGAGGAAACATTCATCCAGGAGCTATAGTCTGCAAGAAAAGAGGGATACTGACTTGGAGTTAGTCAATGACTACAGGGAAAGGTAGAAGTTAGCAGAGTCTGATGACAGGATGGTTAAAGTTTGGTGTTTTTTAGGGAAGAGGGGAGGAGAATGATCTGCAAGTGACAATGAGTATCGGGTTCAGGAGGAGATTTGCCTCACATTCTTGTCCAAGTGTTTAAGACACATGTTTTAACTCTTAATGTTTATGAGCCTAGATTTTAGTATCATTCCCGTTATTCAGGTAAAGTAACAAGGCCAGAGAGTGAAAACTATAAATGGAAAATCTAGGACAGACGCTCAGGCAGTCTGGTGCCAGAGACTGGACTCTTACCACCATGCGGATTGCCTCCCAAGAGAAAAAAAGGAATATTCTGCTAAAAATTAATTGTATCTGTTACTATGGTTAATGCTATCTGAACCATACTCTTTGAGGCTATATTTTGGATTACCTAGTAGAATGGACTTATTGTGTTCCCCCAAAATTTGTATGGTGATGTCCTAACCCGTAATTTTTCATAATGTAAACTTATTTTGCCGTTAAATGTTCTACCAGTGAGGCATACCCTCTCTGCTAGAATGGGAACTTATTTTGAAATAGGGTCATTGCAGATGTAATTTATTAAAATTGAGTAGTTTGGGCCTCTAATCCAATATGACTGATGCTCTTTTAAAAAGTATAAATTTTGAGGGGCGCCTCGGTGGTTCAGTTTGCTAAGCGTCCAATTGCGGCTCAACTCATGATCTCACAGTTTGTGTGTTTGAGCTCCTTGTCGGGCTTTGCACTTGACAGCTCAGAGTCTGGAGCCTCCTTCGGATTTTGTGTCTCCCTCTCTCTCTGCCCCTCCCCTGCTCACACTCTCTCTGTTTCTCAAAAATAAGTAAACCTTAAAAAATTTTAAGTAGAGATTTTGATGCAGAGGCATACACAGGTAGATAATGCTTGTGTACATTGGTTTTGTGCTGCCACATACCAAGGCTACCAGAAGTTTGGAGAAAGACATGGAACAGGTCCTTTCTTAGCATCTCTAGAAGGAACAAACTCTGCTGACACCTCTATTTCCAACTTCTAGCCTCCAGAACTTTGAGACAATAAATTTTTGTTTTTTGAGAAATTGCCACCCAGTTCAAGGTAACTTTTACTACAGCCCAAGGAGCCTAATACACCTGGGAAAGCTTTATTCCCCTTGAATTCATATCCTAGGGGATATTATAGGAACTTCTTGGCTTTCTTTTTTTTGCACTAGCTCTGAAGCCTTTGTAGTGCTTGCCCACATATCATGGGAGGGTTGGGACCCTAGTTGCCAAGGAAACTCTAGGGTTTGGCTGGTGTTGGCCTTGTGTATCTGCTGTTCTGTGTTGATCTGTCACCTGCCTCCTGATGGGCTTCTGAGGTTAGGCTCCTCCTCTGTGTTCTTGTTGGTGGCCTCTTTTTGTCTCCCCAAAGCTCTTGTCAGCCACAGAGAAACCAGACTATAATTTCTTCAAATCTTGAGGGCGTGTATGAGGAGGCCCGTGATCAGGATCCCTGAAGGGAATGACACAGAAGTGTTCCCTGTAGGCAAAGAGGTTGTGAGCAATCCAGTAAGACACTTGTCACTAGCAGTGACAACTGTAAGCAAGGTGTCTGGCCTAAATTGGGATGACCTAATGGGGCAAAGTTGGGCCAAATTGATCCTGCCTGAGTTTGTGGTATTCACATACTCCTTGGCAGAACTGAGCCTTTTCAGGTCAACTCACACAAGAAGGCAGCTACCAGTACATGGCCTCCAGACAGAACCTAGGCCCTCCCTCTTGGGGGACATCGAATGCCCCCATGGCATGTATTTTTGATTTAGAGAGAAGCAGATACTAGCTGAGAAAGATATCTCCCTCTAAGGAGTAGGAGATGGCTAGGTAAAATGCTGTTTTCCAATGGAGAAGTTTGGCCCAAGTCGAACTGCAAAGAGATCCTGTCCATCAGGAATCTGTTTGACTCCCAGCTCTGATGTTCCTCCAACCTCAGTAGATAACACTTATTTCACTCACCAGCTGAATCCCGGTAGCCACTTCTGATATAACACAAGTGCTCCTTCTAGTCCATCACCAACACTGCTTTCTCACTGACTTCTCTAGTTCACAGACATGAGCATGTTATCCCTCTCCTGTAAAAACTTCTGGGGAAGTGATACTTCATTTGAGATTCTGGTTGCCTACTTCACATGTGGAACAGAAGTCCAAAGTTAGCATGGGTACCACAGGAACTTCATAACCCCATACAACTTCCCTGTGGAACTGCTCCCTCTTCTTGCCCCTCTATCCATCACTCCAGACCCCGTCTACACCAGCCTTTTCCCCAGACACCAGATATCCTCTGACCATTCAACTCCATCCACTACAGGATAAGGGTCTTGGCTGTGAGGAGCTTACCAGGATTGTGAGGCCTGAGAGAAGGCAAACAGTCAAGGTGGGGTCAAAGATCAGCCCAGATTTTGGTATGGAGGTACTTTACAGTCTATGGCAAAGGGAGGGGAAATCCAAATAGCATGTGGAAGTCTTGCTGAGTTGTGGATTTTTATGTTCCCCACTTTGCAAGCAGTATAGTAGAGAGAAGGGAACTGGGCATAGACAGAGCCCAGAGTATTGCACAAAGCTCTCACTGAGATTATGACTGAATACTAATGCTGCATGTTCAGATTGAGACATTACAAGTTTTGGCACAGAACACCCTCCAGGAGCTGTAAGATGGAGAACTACCAGACCTTACACAGTGTTCCCAGCAGCCAGAGCGGAGAGACCATATTGAAGTCCCCAGATGTTCATCACAGAACCCAGTAAGGCCATACATTAGGAGAATGGTTCATGTAGCTCTACAAGACTTATATTAACAAGGCCTAAAAATGAGCCTTAAGAAGCTCATTCTGGTCTGTAAGTAAACAAACTTCATGATGGAACAAAACTCAACCCAGAAATAAGGTAAACAAAACCAAGACACTTAACAACCTAACAACCAAATGGCAGACTTCTATGCAAAATTTCTAGATATGTGAAGGAAGAAAACATGACCCATAACCAAGGGGGAAATGTACCAGTAGGTTCAGAAATAGCAAGGATGATGGGGTTAACACATAAAGACTTAAATACAGCAATTGGAAACAAATATGCTACAGAATTGAAAGAGAAGCATGAATATAATGAAGGAACCAATGAGTAAAAGTCTCAGCAGGGAAATGATAACTATAATGAAGAAACAAATGGAAACTCTATAACTGAAAAATACAGAAGAGGGAATATAGAAAACTGTAATAAACCCACAGGTACACAGTTAATTGATTTTTGACCAACACTCCAAATAAAATCGATGTCAAAATGAAAAGTTTTCAAATGCATCCTGACTCCACACATCCCCTAAAATACAAAAATTGGTTTAGGTACATCTCAAGACATAAATGCAAAAGCTAAAACTACAGAGCTTCTAGAGGAAAACAGATGTTTTCTGTAAAACATTTGTAAATGTAGGCCAAGCAAAGATCTCTTAGGCAGGACCCAGAAACTAGTCACTGTAGAAGAAAATAAATAATGCAATGGACCTCATCATAGTTAAATCCATCTGCTTATGAACAGACACCACTAAGAATATGCATAGACAAGACACAACATGTAGAAAATAGTCCCAACATATATATCTTATAAAGGGCTTATATCCAAAGTGTTTTGACAATTTGCACAAGCCACTAATAAAACAAGGGAAAGGATCCTACTTGAAAACTGGGCAAGAGACTTGAATAGGCAGTTCACTGAGGAAGATAGCTAAGAAGCACACAAAAAGTGCTCCATATCATTAGTCATCCCAAAAATGCAAATTAGTATCACAATGAGATACCACTATGAGTCACTGACCAGAATGGCTAAAAGTTCAAAGCTGACAACCCCAAATTTTTGAGAAGCCCAAGAAAGAGATACTACTGATGGGAATACAAATTGTCATAAAAGCTTTGCAAATCTGTGAGGAGTTTCTTATAAACATAGCTCTACTCTGTGGCATAGTAATTTCAATGCTAGGTATTTATTCAGGAGAAAGGAAAACAAACGTCCACAAAAAGACACAAATAGATGTTCACATAGGCTTTGATCACACACCAATATTAGTAACACACATAGCTGTAGACACCTTGATAACAGTAATGTACCAGGGGCTGCAGATGGATGATTGCATAGTAGGCCCAGCTGTACCACTCATCAGTTGGCACCAACAGAAGTCTTGCTCTTGTTTTGTGAAGCAGTGACATGTGCCTTGTTCTGCCTTCTTCCAACTTTCTTTGATTCCTCAAAGAAATAAAAAACCACCATCTGACACATGCACTCATACAAAACTCACACATCTTCTCATTTGTTCACTCATACACTAACACATGTACACTCCCCCATTAGCACACATTCACTCATACTCATGCACACACTACCTCACACAAACTCATACATATGCACACACACACTCATACACCAGACACTTTCACTCATGAACACATTCATGCACACTCACATATATACACTGACACAAATCCACTTATACACACTAACATTCATATATACACTTGGCTACCCACATACTCTCAGTCACTCACACATAGTCATGTACATACAAACTTATACATGCTCACAAACACATACTCACACACACACAAGACACATTACCCATGTACACAATTATACATACTCACATACATTCACTCACACATGCTTATTTTGCTCATTCACATATATACACACACAATGACACACATTTTCACTGATACTAACGTATATAAACATACATCCACATACCTACATACTCACATAGTCACACACACTCATCCACATACAAACTAACACATATTCACCCATGCTCACACTCAACACACACATTTACATACATTTACTAACACATTCACAGACTTACATAGTTGATCACACATTCACACACATTTACTGACACACATATAGGCACATATTCACACACTGATACACTCATACTTTCACACAATTACATTTTACACACACTTACAGATACACTGACACAGGCTGGCCTGATTTTGATGCTCCAGGTCTGGATGCCCTGAGCCCCAACGAGGCAGTGAGGGATCTTGGAGTCTCTGGCGACTGCCTGCTGTTCCTCACCCTCCCTTATTCCTGAAAGTTCCCTGGGAATCCAGACAGCCACTACACACTCCCACCAGCATCCTAGTCACTGGCACCATCTGGCTCTGCTTAGCTTCATTCCCTTGCCAAGGTCCGTAAGACACTGTTTCTTAAATGTTGGCCACCTTTTGCAATTAAGACATTTCAAAGCTCTCATGGACCTTATCCTACACATACTCTCATGTTGACCAGGCAACTGTTTCCCCTCTACACCCACACCCCCAGGTGAACCTTCCCTCAATTGCCCATAGCAGAGGCAAGACTCAGCTGAAACATTCAATGAAATTTATTGAAGAGAAACATTTACTGAAACCATTGAAGAGAGGGAATGACAACACAGAGAGGAACGTCTGACGGCCACTACAGCCCATAGGTCACGGACCCCCTCCTCTTGGGGTCCCAAATGAGGTGCCTCTGTTTCCCCCAACACCATGGCCCTCCTGCCATAGTCTCCCTTCCTGAGGGCCCCACGATCGGCCCTTGGCCAGGATGATGGATGCGGATGCTGGCCATGGCCCCTCACTCCAGGGCACTCTCCACTCTGGCCGACATGCTGGGGCCTGGTCCTGCCCTATGGCCTGCACAGGACAGTCACAGGATGCTGGAAAACGCAGCACGGGGCACTGGGACAAGCCGAAGAAACTGAGTCACAAGTAACAAGAGAGTGGCACATCAGAGCACGGTTTCCGTGGAGACTCCCACAGGCCACCTCTGTCCTTGGTCCAGTTCCTTCTTCCTGAGGTCACGGGGTGAGCACCAGCCATGCTCTCTTCTGTCCTTCCCGCCATCTCCTGGGACTGGGCTCGAGAGGTCTCTGGGGTGGGGTGGGGGTGGCTGCTCAGATAAGAACACACATACATCTCCACAAGAACAAGCAGCAGTTGGCCTAAACCTACACCGAGGAAGCAGAGGCTGAGCTCACGACACCAGACGACAGCAAGCAGAGCCTGGGCTCGCACTGAAGCTCGTGCCACACACCCGGGCTGAGAGGTGGCTGCTGCGTTAGGCCAGGACACCGGCCGCGGGCTCCTGCACACCTCAGGGCTCTGCATGAGAATGGTAACTAGTGTGCGTGTAGTGGGAGCGGGGGAGGGGTGGTGCCACTTGACACGGGGGTCACTAAGGGGCCTACAGAGACACAAGTGGGCTTCCCAGAGCATGGAGCGACGTGCTCCAGGGGTCAGTGAATGAGGGTCCCCCTCTTGGGCGGCCCGAGGGGCCGGCACCCTTGAGATGGCTCCTAACATCTCCCAGGCCAGTGTGGGTGGCAGACATTTTCAGGTGCCCCTCACCTAGGCTAGGGCCAGCCACTCAGGAGTGCTTCCCAGGCTGGCTGCCTGAATTGACAGGGTTTGGTGCTGGCCTTGGCATTGCCAGCTGCTGAGTTGTCGTTCACCAGGCCAGTCCCATGCCTCCTTGCCTGCAGGCTCCTGGTCTCCAGTGGCACTGTATAAACAAAAGCAGAACAACCTCCCACCACCAAGCCCTACCCCCTCCTCCTCCTCTCCTCTACCTTTTCCTCCTCCTCCTTCTTTACCTCTTTCTCTTCCTTCTCTCCTACACCCTTTTCTCCTCCTCCTCTTCCACTTCCTTCTCTTTCTCTTCCTCCTCCTCCTGCTTTGGAACCAAAGTTTCTCTGCTACACACTCACACCAAAGCCAGCTGTGAGGTACTGGCCCACCAAGCACCAGTACTCCCACCTGCCAGGCTGAGCTGAAGCTCTGGCCCAAGGATCTTCTCCTTGTAGTTTTTGCTCTCCTTGCCCCTATAGCCCTTCCAGGCTGCAGCAGAAGGAAACTGCCTGTAGGCTGGTGCTAGGCTCCCAGAGCCTTTGGTTCTCCTGCCCTCACTTGTGCAGGGGCTTGAGGGCTCTGCCTTCCTGGGGGTCCCCTAGAATAGTGTAGATAGATAATCTTGAAAACAGGCTGGACCATGTGGCCTCCTGTCTGGGGCATTACCTGTCTGTTGTACAGCTCTTCTTTGCCTAAGATGACTCCTTCAGGCAGGGCTGGTCCTGGGGAAGGCTCCTCCAGGCCCCACGTGGCCTGCGGGCCAGTTGGCATCTTTAGCTCAGAGCCCACAGGGTGGGTATTTGGGGGTGGCCAGATGATGGGGCTGATGAATGAGTCCCCAGCTCTACTTTCTTCAGCCTCTGCTGTGTTGGGGTCTTTGCCTGCAGCTGGTGCACCCCATGTGCTGGGTGGGGCAACCCCCCAGTTGTGTCTCTGGCACCTCTTCAGTGCACTGTTGGCCTTCACTGAGTCCCATGTAGCTTGGTGAGTGGAGTCTTTTTCATCTGGCAGAGGATGAGGGGGCTCAGCCTGGGCATGGCTTCTTTGCCCCTCTACCCCACTCAAGTCCCCTGCTGTTTCTGTAGGCTGCCCCTTTCCCTTTTTCCAATATCTCTTTTGTTTCCTCTGCCTGAAATAAGAAGAGGTGCCCTGTTCTCCTGAGCCTACTTGGCTTTGGGCTTGGGATGGCTCTTTTCCCAAGCCCTGTTCCCATTTCCCGACTCCATTGCAGCCTGTCTCTTCTGCTTTACCAAGAGCGGGTTTGGAGGGTTGCTACACTGTGCCCTGATGTGGCCATCTTCTCCACAGCTATAGCAGAATGTGTGATGTTTCCGTTTTCCTGAACCTCGGGAGCTGGCCCTTAGCACACGCCCCCTTCGATGCTGTCCTCTGCCTCTCCTGCGCCGGGAACCTTGGGAAGGCCTGGCCTGAAGAGTGCTGCCAGGGGCAGCAAAAGACACTGCTCTGAGAGCATTGGCTCTGGCAGATGCCCTTACTCCTGCATCCAGCCCCTGTAGCCTCCCCCTTTCTGGACCAAAAGTGGCCTCCCACTCCTCCTCCTCACGCAGGAGCTTCACCAGTGCCAGAAAACCAGGTGGTTTCCTTCGCTGTTTCATCAACTTAAGCCTGTCTCGAAGTTTGTCAGTAAGGGTAGCCCCACTTAAGACTTGTTTCAGGCGAGCCTGATTCACATTTCTTCGCAATACTGCATTTTTTTCTACAGCTCTTTGGAGCAGGGGTTCCAAACGCAACACAAAGCTGGAGACTTTCTCTCCCACCTCCTGATAGGCTTTATAAAATTTCACATGGGCGATTTTACGACTTTCCACAGGTCCAAATACCTGTTGCAGGGCTGCCAGGCACTCCTCCACAGTTATGGCAGCATTGTTGGCCCGGAGCCCACTGACCACCTGCAGAGCAGGGCCCCGCAAGCATTCCATCAGCCGCCGCCTCTTTTCACCCTCAGGCACCTGCCACATCTGTAGCACCTCAGTGGTGTGCTCAAGCCAGGCTTCAAAGGCCAATGCCCCTGGGATGGACACAGTGTTCCCAGAAAAGACTCTTAGTTCTCTGTACAACATTTGTTCTAGCAGAGGCTGCACTGCTGCCCCCAGGGTCTGGGCCCAGGTCCAGAAGTCAGGTGATATGGCCACTCTTGGAGCAGGGCAGTTGGTGTCTGATCCAAGCACTCTGTTCATATCTGACACTGTCCGCCTCTCCTCCTCTAAGAAGCGGTTCAGTCTATTGAGAAATTCCCCATCTGAGTTCCGAGGTTTTACAACCACTTCCCAGGGCCCTCCCTTTCCGGGTATTTCCCTGGGGATCAAAGCATAGTCAATATCTTGGGCAAGCTCCAAGAGAAATGCTTGGGCATTCTCTTCCCTCCTGAACATCCTGCCAATGACCCTATACCTGCCCAGGTGCCTGAAAGCATCCTGAAGAGTCTCCTCAAATTCATCCTCACCACAGTCCTCAGGAATCCCCAGGATAAGCATGGACCTCTGCGTGTTCAGATGTTCCCCCCGACACCAATCCTGCAACAGGGTCAATGGCATGTCCCCAATCTCTGTGGAGCCTAATTTAGGGGATAATGATCACTGCGTGGTGCACATGTATCAGGCCAACTCCCAGGGCGACAGCAGACAGCCCAGATCTCCACAGCCTGTGAATACAAACGAGGTGAGAGCGAAGTTAAGCGCCCCCCCCCTCCGCCCCGCCGCGCCCACCCCCCAGGTGACCCTCCTCCCCCGGGGCGGTGCCTTTGCAGCCCAGGCTAGACCCCTGCCCCGCCTTCCACCCGCCCGCCGGGGCCACGGCCCCCTCCCCACCGCGTCCCTCTCGCCCCCGCGGGCTGCCGCAGTCCTACTGGGGCGGGCGGAGGGCAGGCGGCAGGCGGGCGGGTCTCCCGGAGGGCTGAGCGCACCCTCCCCGGTTCTGGCACCTACCCTCCTCTGGGTCGGGGTCCTTCCTCGTCGAGGTCCCAGCAGGTGGGGCGCAGGGGCTGCGCCGAGCGGCAGCGGGGTCGTGCGCCCCTCTTTTCCTGGCTGCCTCTCACTCCCTCTCCTTCTTCCTCTCCCTGTCCCTCTCTCAGCGCGGCACGTGGGCTAGCGCGCCGGCGCCTGCTCGCCACCACTCTCTGCAGTGCGGACTCGGGGCGGGGGCGCAGTGGCGGCGGAGCGCGGACCCTCCGCGTCGCCCCGGAGACCGCCGGGCCATTGGCGCGCGCGGGTCACGCGGCCAGGCTGTGGCCACCGCCGCGGGCACCCCGGGACTGCGCGTGACGTCACCTGCTCCTTCCCCCGCCCCCGAGGGGGCGCTGGCACAGGTGGGGATCCTGGGGACCCGAGAGCCAGTGCCCCCATCCTAGACCCAACCCTGCCCACCTCCCGCCCCTCCCGGAACATGCTCTCGGGGCGTCAGCCTGGCGAGGGGTCCATATCCCCGGGTGCCCACCAGAGAGCCGCTGGGCAGGCCCGAGATGCGCCCGCCAGCGCTGCATTCTGGCATGGGTGGAGCGCGGGATGGGGGCGCGTTCTGGGGCTCCTTCACCTGTTTCCGCCCCTCCTCCACTCCACCCAGAACGGGTCCTGTCCCAGCTAGGCGAGAAGCACTTCGTCCGGGTGCTACTACGTGGAATAGATGCCACCTGCGCACATGAGCGCTCGCACACACCACCGCAACCGGGGGTCAGCAGTCCCCGTACTCGCGCGGGGGCCGTGGCCGCTGTGGGCACACGACGGGCCAAGATGCGTCGCTGCCCCAGTGCCAGGGCCCTGCCCCAAAGAGGGTGACCCAGCGTACTGGTTTGCTTGGTCCTTTTCCATTTTGAGTGCTGCAAGTCCACTGTCTGGAAAAGAAAGCACTCCATTTGGAGCCCAATCCCTTGGACCTGCCTTTTCATGATGGCAGTGGGCTGTGGGTTGTACTGCATCTGTAGGGTCCCAGTGGTATCAGAAAGAGGAAAGGAATGATTGCCCTTCAGGCAAAAGGTCCAGTGGTCTGTGCTCCTGCCTGCTCTGCCAACTACATCCTCACCTCCTGTGTGCAGAGTTCTCCCAAGCTACAGAAGGAGGGACCTGTGGTGGATGCCCAGGTTAGGCTCACCCATCCAGCCAAGTCTGGAGAGACACCTTGTACTGGGTGTGGCAAAGAACTCTTCACTTGCTGCTATAAACATTGGGGTACAAGTGCCCCTTAAATACTGAGAACAAACTGAGGGTTGATGGGGGTGGGGGAGAAGGGAAAGTGGGTGATGGGCATTGAGGAGGGCACCTGTTGAGATGAGCACTGGGTGTTGTATGGAAACTAATTTGACAAATTATATTTAATATATAAAAAAAGAACTGTTCACTTGCATTCCCACTCCACATTGTGATGATGCATTCTGTTTGCCTGACAGGGACCGTGTAATAATGACCTCTAAGTGCTTTTCTCTGCTCAAACTGGATAAACGTTCCTACCATGACTTCATAAAACTTATTTCTTTTACCGCTCACCAGAACCCTGAGAGGTAGGTATTAGCATCCTTATTTGACTCATGAGGCTCAGAAAGGTGAAGGGACATATACAAAAGCATGCACCTTAATGCAGGTGGAATTGAAATTAGATTCTAAATTGGTCCCCATAACCCTTTGAGTAGACTTAGGACTATTTCTATTCTGGTTATGTCATCCACATTAGAATTACTTCCCTTATTTCTGTCCACTCACAGTCCATGTGAGGAGGAAAAATCCTCCTCATATTTACTAGAGAGTAAATTGGCTCAACTTTAGATTTGTACGTTTCCTTCTATTTAATCATGTAGGAAAATGGGAAAATTGTTAAAAATTGTTTTTCTCAAAAGTGGTGATTCACTTTCTATGGCATATGGAATGGGACTACTCAAGGGTGCTTTGAAAGTCTACCATGTGTATCTTTTTTTCTTAAAAACATCTAAGTTACTCAAAATCCATGTCTTTTATAAAACACTTGGTTGCCAATTTCCAAATCAGCTTTTTGTGATCCTGGGATGGCAATGAAATAGCATAGTTATCTGGAAGACTACATACAGTTCCCAGTTTTGTCACTCAGAGGACTTAACCATCTACTCAACTTACAGAAGCAGAAATGAGTCTCAGTGAAGGAACACAACCAGCCCAAAATGACACAATGAGTAAATGGCAAAGTTATGAGACATCAAGAGGAGACGCAAAGGCATCTCCAAGGAAAAAGGGGACATTCAGAATTTCTCTGGGAAAAGGCATGTAGAGGTCCCAGCCAGGTGCAATGCAGCAGATCTGTGGATATCCTGGATGTCAGGAAAGAGTGATTTGGAGACACCAGGGTTGAAGTGATATATTTCAATATGCTTGGTTTGAAACTTTTTGAACCCTTTTGTAATTGGAGATAACCTTTCCTCTGGTTTTAGGGCCTCCTTGACTCTGTGCTCAAAGGATGGTAAAGATTAATGTCTCTTCTATTTACATAGAAGGATTTTCAAGCCAGTAAAAATATCTTATTTGCTTTTATGTCTCCATTGCCTTGCATGGTTCTAGCACAAAGGCACTAAAATTGAGGAACTGGTAGATAAATTCCACTTATAAAGTGGAAAGTATAATAGAGCATGAAGGAGGCCACCTCCACTGGAGTGGCCTTCTCCTAGCTTAGACCAGTAGTGTCAGGGTTATTTAGAGAACAAATTCCTGAGCCCTACCTCTGGGGAGTCTGATCTGCTGGGTCTGAGATAGACCTGGGATTTTTTTTTTTTTTACCAGAGTTTCTGGTAAGTAAATACTATAAAAAATACATTCTACAACATTAAACATACAAAAGGTCATAAAAAGTACAACCAATACTTTGATACCTACTACCTAAGATGTAAAACACTGCCAGTGAAGTTAACCTCTTTGCATACTCCTTCCCAATAGCCTCTTGCTCTCTGCCCCATAGAGGGAAGCAATGTTATGCATTTGCATTTCTTTTGTATTTCCACTGCAAATAAATTTATCTTAAACAAGCGGAAGTATTGTGTTCTCATGTTTTAAACTTTGTATAAATGGTATCATATTGTTGGTATTCACCCATCTAGTTAACTAATCATTGTTTGTGAGAATCACCATTTTGATACATGCAAGTTCGGTTCATCAATTTTCACTTCTGTATAATATTCCATTGTAGGGGTGTATGTATGTGTATGTGTGTGTGTGTATACAAAAATGTACTTATAAGTTTTCACATTGATGGATATTTAAGTTGTTTCTCATTTTTAGTATCACAAATAATGCTTCTCTAAAATATTGTTGGAGAGTTTCACTATGGTATGTACCTAGCAGTGGCATTGCTGGGTCAAAGACTATTTTTAGTGTTAAGATACATTGTCAAACTGTTCTTCAGTTTGATATACCAATTTATACCTCTATCAATCTCCACATCATCACCAACATATTACGTGACTTAAATGTTGCCAATTTAGAGGGATGCCAATTGTTATTTCTTATGTTTTACTTTGAATTTCTCTGATTATAAATGAGGTTTAATACCTTAGTTAGGGGTCCATTCTGATTCCTTTTGTTTGAAATTCTTACTAATCTTTCCCATTTCTTTATTGGAAGTTTCTCATTTTTATGCTTCATAGGAGTTCTTTGTGTAATCTGGAAACTTTTTCTATTTAAGTTACTTTTGTTGGTAACCAATTGGTAACCAATTACCCAAAGCATACTGGCTTACAACAACCATTTTATTTTGCTCACAATTTTGTGAGTTAGGAACTAGGGGAAAGTTTAGCTGGGCGGATCTCACTTAGGGTTTCTCATGTGGTTGAAGATGTGAGCTGGGAATTTAATGATATGCAGGCATAACTGGGCTGGAAACCTAAGATGGCTCACTCACATGGCTGACATTGAATCGTATTTTGGGTACTCACAGCCAATAACATTCTAAATGTTTACACACAGTCAGATTACAATACTTCCTCTGAATTACCATTCTTGGGTCAATGAAGTTTTTGCTGTGGACTATAATAAATTTCTGTGGGAGAATGCATGTATAGACAGAAATTACTCCCCTTAATTATTTAAGATTGCTATATGTTGGATTATATCCTCCCAAAATTCATATGGTGAAATCCTAACCTCCAGTATATCAGAATGTGGCCTTATTTGCAATGAAAGTCATTCATTGCAGATGTAATTATAAAAAAAGTTATGCAGCCATAATTTTGCATTATTTTGAATTAATAAACTTTATTTTTTAGAGCAAGTTTTGGTTCACAGCAAAATTGAGTGGGAAATATAGAAATTTCCTGTATACTCATTATTCCCCAACACACACAACCCCCTACACTATTGACATCTCACAATACAGTGATACATTTATTACAATTACTCAAACTGGTTTACATTAAGTTTATTCTTGGTGTTGTACATCCTCTGGGTTTTGACAAATATAATGACATATATCCACCATTATAATATTATAAAAAGTAGTTTCATTGCCTTAAAAATCCTCTGTCTTCTGCCCATTCATCCTTTCCTCCCCACTAAATCCTAGCAACCACTGATCTTTTTACTGTCTCCACAGTTTTGATTTTTTCAGAATGTCATGTAGCTGGAATTATAAAGTATATATCCTTTTCAGATTGACTTCTTTTATTTAGTAATATACATTTAACATTTTTCCATGTCTTTTCATGACTTGATAACTTTCTTTTTAATGCTTAATAATTTTCCATTGTCTGGATGCACCATAGTTTATCCATTCAGCTACATATTTTTCTTTCTTTTACACATGACTTATTTTTTAAAATATTTTTGAATATATGAAATTTATTGTCAAATTGGTTTCCATACAACACCCAGTGCTCATCCCAAAAGATGCCCTCTTCAATACCCATCAGCCACCCTCCCCTCACTCCCACCCCCCATCAACCCTCAGTTTGTTCTCAGTTTTTAACAGTCTCTTATGCTTTGGCTCTCTCCCACTCTAACCTCTTTTTTTTTTTTTTCTCCTTCCCCTCCCTCATGGGTTTGTGTTAAGGTTCTCAGGATCCACATAAGAGTGAAAACATATGGTATCTGTCTTTCTCTGTATGGCTTATTTCACTTAGCATCACACTCTCCAGTTCCATCCACGTTGCTACAAAAGGCCATATTTCATTTTTTCTCATTGCCACGTAATATTCCATTGTGTATATAAACCACAATTTCTTTATCCATTCATCAGTTGATGGACATTTAGGCTTTTTCCACAATTTGCCTATTGTTGAGAGTGCTGCTATGAACATTGGGGTACAAGTGCCCCTATGCATCAGTACTCCTGTATCCCTTGGGTAAACTCTTAGCAGTGCTACTGCTGGGTCATAGGGTAGGTCTATTTTTAATTTTCTGAGGAACCTTCACACTGTTTTCCAGAGCGGCTGCACCAGTTTGCATTCCCACCAACAGTGCAAGAGGGTTCCCATTTCTCCACATCCTCTCCAGCATCTATAGTCTCCTGATTCGTTCATTTTGGCCACTCTGACTGGTGTGAGGTGATACCTGAGTGTGGTTTTGATTTGTATTTCCCTGATAAGGAGCGATGTTGAGCATCTTTTAATGTACCTGTTGACCATCCGGATGACTTCTTTAGAGAAGTGTCTATTCATGTTTTCTGCCCATTTCTTCACTGGGTTATTTGTTTTTCGGGTGTGGAGTTTGGTGAGCTCTTTATAGATATTGGATACTAGCCCTTTGTCCGATATGTCATTTGCAAATATCTTTTCCCATTCCTTTGGTTCCCTTTTAGTTTTGTTGATTGTTTCCTTTGCTGTGCAGAAGCATTTTATCTTTATGATGTCCCATTAGTTCATTTTTGCTTTTAATGCCCTTGCCTTTGGGGATGTGTCAAGTAAGAAATTGCTACGGGTGAGGTCAGAGAGGTCTTTTCCTGCTTTCTCCTCTAGTGTTTTGGTGGTTTCCTGTCTCACATTCAGGTCCTTTATCCATTTTGAGTTTATTTTTGTGAATGGTGTGAGAAAGTGGTCTAGTTTCAACCTTCTGCATGTTGCTGTCCAGTTGTCCCAGCACCATTTGTTAAAGAGACTGTCTTTGTTCCATTGGATATTCTTTCCTGCTTTGTCAAAGATTAGTTGGCCATACTTTTGTGGGTCTAGTTCTGGGGTTTCTATTCTACTCCATTGGTCTATGTGTCTGTTTTTGTGCCAATACCATGCTGTCTTGATGATGACAGCTTTGTAGTAGAGGCTAAAGTCTGGGATTGTGATGCCTCCTGCTTTGGTCTTCTTCTTCAAAATTACTTTGCCCATTTGGGGCCTTGTGTGGTTTCATATGAATTTTAGGATTGCCTGTTCTAGCTTCGAGAAGAATGCTGGTGCAATTTTGATTGGGATTGCATTGAATGTGTAGATAGCTTTGGGTAGTATTGACATTTTGACAATATTTATTTTTCCAATCCATGAGCATGGAATGTTTTTCAATTTCTTTATATCTTTTTCAATTTCCTTCATAAGCTATCTATAGTTTTCAGCATACAGATCTTTTACATCTTTGGTTAGATTTATTCCTAGGTATTTTATGCTTCTTGGTGCAATTGTGAATGGGATCAGTTTCTTTATTTGTTGTTTCATTATTAGTGTATAAGAATGCAACTGATTTCTGTACATTGATTTTGCATCCTTCAACTTTGCTGAATTCATGTATCACCACTTCTATCAGACTTTTGGTGGAGTCTATTGGATTTTCCATGTATAATATCATGCCATCTGCAAAAAGTGAAAGCTTGACTTCATCTTTGCCAATTTTGATGCCTTTGATTTCCTTTTGTTGTCTGATTGCTGATACTAGAACTTCCAACACTATGTTAAACAACAGCGGTGAGAGTGGACATCCCTGTCGTGTTCCTGATCTCAGGGAAAAAGCTCTCAGTTTTTCCCCATTGAGGACGATGTTAGCTGTGGGCTTTTCATAAATGGCTTTTATGATCTTTAAGTATGGTCCTTCTATCCCGACTTTCTTGAGGGTTTTTATTAAGAAAGGGTGCTGGATTTTGTCAAATGCTTTTTCTGCATCGATTGACAGGATCTTTGGTTCTTATCTTTTCTTTTATTAATGTGATGTATCACGTTGATTGATTTGTGAATGTTGAACCAGCCCTGCATCCCAGGAATGAATCCCACTTGATCATAGTGAATAATTCTTTTTATATGCCGTTGAATTCGATTTGCTAGTATCTTATTGAGAATTTTTGCATCCATATTCATCAGGGATACTGGTCTGTAGTTCTCTTTTTTTACTGGGTCTCTGTCTGGTTTAGGAATCAAAGTAATACTGGCTTCATAGAGTGAATCTGGAAGTTTTCCTTCCCTTTCTATTTTTTGGAATACCTTGAGAAGGATAGGTATTAACGCTGCTTTAAACGTCTGGTGGAACACCCCTGAGAAGACATCTGGTCCTGGACTCTTATTTGTTGGGAGATTTTTGATGATTTATTCAATTTCTTCGCTGGTGATGGGTCTGTTCAAGCTTTCTATTTCCTCCTGATTGAGTTTTGGAAGAGTGTGGGTGTTTAGGAATTTGTCCATTTCTTTCAGGTTGTACACTTTGTTGGCATATGATTTTTCATAGTATTCCCTGATAATTGCTTCTATTTCTGAGGGATTGGTTGTAATAATTCCATTTTCATTCATGATTTTATCTATTTGGGTCATCTCCCTTTTCTTTTTGAGAAGCCTGGCTAGAGGTTTGCCAATTTTGTTTATTTTTTCAAGAAACCAACTCTTGGTTTCGTTGATCTGCTCTACAGTTTTTTTAGATTCTATATTGTTTATTTCTGCTCTGATCTTTATTATTTCTCTTCTTCTGCTGGGTTTAGGCTGCCTTTGCTGTTCTGCTTCTAGTTCCTTTAGGTGTGCTGTTCGATTTTGTATTTGGGATTTTTCTTGTTTCTTGAGATAGGCCTGGATTGCAATGTATTTTCCTCTCAGGACTGCCTTCGCTGCGTCCCAAAGCGTTTGGATTGTTGTATTTTCATTTTCACTTGTTTCCATATATTTTTTAATTTCTTCTCTAATTGTCTGGTTGACCCACTCATTCGTTAGTAGGGTGTTCTTTAACCTCCATGCTTTTGGAGGTTTTCCAGACTTTTTTCTGTGGTTGATTTCAAGCTTCATAGCATTGTGGTCTGAAAGTATGCATGGTATAATTTCAATTCTTGTAAACTTATGAAGGGCTGTTTTGTGACCCAGTATATGATCTATCTTGGAGAATGTTCCATGTGCACTCGAGAAGAAAGTATATTCTGTTGCTTTGGGATGCAGAGTTCTAAATATATCTGTCAAGTCCATCTGATCCAATGTCTCATTCAGGGCCCTTGTTTCTTTATTGACCGTGTGTCTGGATGATCTGTCCATTTCCGTAAGTGGGGTGTTAAAGTCCCCTGAAATTACCACATTCTTATCGATAAGGTTGCTTATGTTTATGAGTAATTGTTTTATATATTTGGGGGCTCCGGTATTCGGCGCATAGACATTTATAATTGTTAGCTCTTCCTGATGGATAGACCCTGTAACTATTATATAATGTCCTTCTTCATCTCTTGTTACAGCCTTTAATTTAAAGTCTAGTTTGTCTGATATAAGTATGGCTACTCCAGCTTTCTTTTGGCTTCCAGTCGCACGATAAATAGTTCTCCATCCCTTCACTCTCAATCTAAAGGTGTCCTCAGGTCTAAAATGAGTCTCTTGTAGACAGCAAATAGATGGGTCTTGTTTTTTTATCCATTCTGATACCCTATGTCTTTTGGTTGGCGCATTTCATCCATTTACATTCAGTGTTATTATAGAAAGATACGGGTTTAGAGTCATTGTGATGTCTGTATGTTTTATGCTTGTAGTGATGTCTCTGGGACTTTGTCTCACAGGGTCCCCCTTAGGATCTCTTGTAGGGCTGTTTTAGTGGTGACAAATTCCTTCAGTTTTTGTTTGTTTGGGAAGACGTTTATCTCTCCTTCTATTCTAAATGACAGACTTGCTGGATAAAGGATTCTCGGCTGCATATTTTTTCTGTCTAGCACCCTGAAAATCTCGTGCCAATCCTTTCTGGCCTGCCAAGTTTCAAAAGAGAGATCAGTCACGAGTCTTATAGGTCTCCCTTTATATGTGAGGGCACGTTTACCCCTTGCTGCTTTCAGAATTTTCTCTTTATCCTTGTATTTTGCCAGTTTCACTATGATATGTCGTGCAGAAGATCGATTCAAGTTACGTCTGAAGGGAGTTCTCTGTGCCTCTTGGATTTCAATGCCTTTTTCCTTCCCCAGTTCAGGGAAGTTCTCAGCTATTATTTCTTCAAGTACCCCTTCAGCACCTTTCCCTCTCTCTTCCTCCTCTGGGATACCAATTATGCGTATATTATTTCTTTTTAGTGTATCACTTAGTTCTCTAATTTTCCCCTCATACTCCTGGATTTTTTTATCTCTCTTTTTCTCAGCTTCCTCTTTTTCCATAACTTTATCTTCTAGTTCACCTATTCTCTCCTCTGCCTCTTCAAGTCGAGCTGTGGTGGTTTCCATTTTGTTATGCATTTCATTTAAACCGTTTTTCAGCTCCTCGTGACTGTTCCTTAGTCCCTTGATCTCTGTAGCAAGAGATTCTCTGCTGTCCTGTATACTGTTTTCAAGCCCAGCGATTAATTTTATGACTATTATTCTAAATTCACTTTCTGTTATATTATTTAAATCCTTTTTGATCAGCTCATTAGCTGTTGTTATTTCCTGGAGATTCTTCTGAGGGGAATTCTTCCGCTTGCTCATTTTGGATAGTCCCTGGCGTGGTGAGGACCTGCAGGGCACTTCCCCTGTGCTGTGGTGTATAACTGGAGTTGGTGGGCGGGGCCGCAGTCAGACCTGATGTCTGCCCCCAGCCCACCGCTGGGGCCACAGTCAGACTGGTGTGTGCCTTCTCTTCCCCTCTCCTAGGGGTGGGATTCACTGTGGGGTGGTGTGGCCCGTCTGGGCTACTTGCACACTGCCAGGCTTGTGATGCTGGGGATCTGGCGTATTAGCTGGGGTGGGTAGGCAAGGTGCACGGGGGCAGGAGGGGCAGGCTTAGATCACTTCTCCTTAGGTGATCCACTTCAGGAGGGGCCCTGTGGCAGCGGGAGGGAGTCAGATCTGCTGCCTGAGGTTTGGCTCCGCAGAAGCACAGAGTTGGGTGTTTGCGCCGAGCGAGCAAGTTCCCTGGCAGGAACTGGTTCCCTTTGGGATTCTGGCTGGGGATGGGCGGGGGAGATGGCGCTGGCGAGCGCCTTTGTTCCCCACCAAGCTGAGCTCTATAGTCTGGCGGCTCAGCAGCTCTCCCTCCCTTTGTCCTCCAGCCTTCCCGCTTTCCGAGCAGAGCTGTTCACTTATGACCTCCCAGACGCTAAGTCGCGCTTGTTGTCGGAACACAGTCCGCCCGGCCCCTCCGCTTTTGCCAGCCAGACTCGGGGGCTCTGCTTGGCCGGCGAGCCACCCCTCCGCCCCCGGCTCCCTCCCGCCAGTCCGTGGAGCGCGCACCGCCTCGCCGCCCTTCCTACCCTCTTCCGTGGGCCTCTCGTCTGCGTTTGGCTCCGGCGACTCCGTTCTGCTAATCCTCTGGCGGTTTTCTGGGTTATTTAGGCAGGTGTAGGTGGAATCTAAGCGATCAGCAGGACGCGCGGTGAGCCCAGCGTCCTCCTACACCGCCATCTTCTATCCCCTTTCTCTTCTGTTTTGTTTTTGGGAAATCCTGTTGGTGCTCTTTTCTTCATGGTTTCCACTTCTTTTTTTTCTTAAGAGAGTTACTCAGTTTTAACTTTCAAGACTCTAGTCATCCGCAGTGTCATCATCCCTTCTATTGGAATTTTTTGTTATTTGGGGAAACACAAAAATTTCAAGGATTCTCATTACTTCTTTTTCAAATTAGCCTTTAGTATTATCCAGTCTAACTAGATATATTTCTAGCCTATTGTTAGTGGCAACAAAGACACTACTCCTGAAAAGTTTCTAGATGTGAGCATTGGCCTTGCTGTCAGACCTAGAGGAGGCACCCTGATTTGACATTGGATCCTATGCAGGGATAGGGAACTGAAACTGCCACTTCAGATGATTGGCAGCTAATGATGTTAATGCATTTAAGATTTTAGCTCTTCAACTAGTCTGTCCAGGGCCTAGAAGTTGTCTGGGTTAGCTGCCTACTAGCTTTAGGGACCCAAGTACATATATGACCTTACATGTTCAACACTTAATTTGCAAAACGAACAAACACATGCTCAAAGTGAATTTTTTTGGAGGCCAAACTACACCTGGCATCTCCAGACCCAGCTCAGTAAATACTGTTTTTGCGAAAGACCATCCACATTCTGGGGAATCCCTGAACCACTACTCAGTCACTCAGGAAAATTCCTCCTATGCTTCCAGTAATCTCCTGGCCTCTCCTTTCTTCACCATGTCATTGAGGCTGAGGTTTGAGATGTAATATGAGGTTTTAGATGTAATAGTGAGGTTTTATATTTAATATGTTCCTTATTGGGGGAAGGACACTTACAACTCCGTTTATGAAATGCCAGTTATGAAAGTTGTTATTTTTTGAGATACTGATTTAAGTTTACTCTGTCACTGAAGTATGGAGTTTAGGTTTTGTGACTCATTTCTTTATGGGACTAAAAGGAACTTTCTGTATATTGAAATTTTTGTCATGACAATTAAGAGCATGCATGCATGCTGGGATGACTAAATTCACTGAGTATGTTTCCACCTCCATCTGCTTTGATTGCTAAGAACCACAGGTGATGTTAGAAGTGAAAGACTAGTTTAGAATAGAAATTATTTTAGTTTAGAATAGAAATTCTAAGCCCCTGAATGGAGTACTTGGATTGAAAACTATACTGGTGTATGAATTTGGAACCTTTCGTAACCTGACCCCTCAAAAATGAAAATTGAAGACCTCCCTCAAGGACTGACAGGAAACCCAACATTTCTAGAGTTTTCAGGGTTATTAGACCAGAGAACTAGAAATGAAAAGTCTGGAACCAGCTACTAACGTGTCATCACTCTCACTCATACATAAGATCACTGCCCAAGGTTGGGACTCAATCAGCACTAGGCAGGCATGGACAAAACCTCATGTATTCATGAGCTGGTGAAGGTTTACAGTATAGTGATTAGCTACAAGAACTATTGGCCAAGATAAAGACACTCCAGCTTGTCCAAATCTAGCCCTACACACTACTGATTTCAAGTGGGTAACACCAATATGTTGCCTCCACGAGGCAATCCGCCTTCATCATCCCAAAGACAGGCTACACAACATTGTCTAGCCTACATCTCTGTGCCTCCTGTGTGTTCCTCAGAAGTGCCAAGTTCAACCTCAGTCATGGGGACCCTCTAGTCATCATATATTCTAGAGTGGCCATCAGGGTGACCTCAAGAAGCCAAGTCAAGTAAATGTGACAGCATAGACCAGCCTGAAATAAGGGAAAAAATCCCATATTCCCACTGGAAAAATACCAAGGGGCTCCAAATTCCAAAATCCAAAGTTCACCATAACAGTGATAATCCTAAAAATTGTATAAAACATAATGGCACATCAGTATACAAAATGGCACATCAGTATACAAAATCTCTATTTACATTTTTCATGAGGGCCCAGATGTCTGAAAAAACTCATAGTCTTTCTCATGAAAAATTACCCATATTCCTCCTACTTAGAAACAAGCAGTTCCATTGTTAATTCTTATTTTCCATTCAATTCTCCTTATAACATCATTATATTTGGTTCAATAGGATCTCCATTCAAAGCACCATTCCATGCCCAATTCTCAGTACTATAATATTACAGGTTATGTGTTCCTTCCCATTAAGCAGGAAAATGATGCAAAACATACAAAAAAAATTAGGAAGACTCAATGTTGTCAAGATGTCAGTTCTTCCCAAGTTGGTCTGTAAATTGAACACAATTTCAATGAAAATCCCAGCAAGCTATTGTGTGGATATTAACTGATTCTAAAGTTTATATGGAGGGGCAAAAGACCCAGAATAGCCAACTCAATATTGAAGGAGAACAAAGTTGGAGGGCTGACACTACCCAACTCTTAAATTTTTAAAAATGTTTGTTTATTTTTGAGAGTGAGAGAGAAAGAGACAGAGCATGAGTGGGGGAGGGGCAGAGACAGAGGGAGACACAGAATCAGAAGCAGGCTCCAGGCTCTGAGCTGTCAGCACAGAGCCCAAAGTGGGGCTTGAACTCACAAACCATGAGATCATGACCTGAGCCAAAGTCAGATGCTCAACCGACTGAGCCACCCAGGGACCCCCAACTTTAAGACTTACTATAAAACTAGAGTAATCAAGAGGGTGTGGTATTGGGAAAACAATAGACAAACAGAATAATGGAACAGAATAGAGAGCCCATAAATAAACCAACATAGTCAACTGATCTTTCACAAAGGAGCAAAGATAGTCTTTTAGACAAATGGTGCTGGAAGAACTGGACACCCACATGCAAAAAAAAAAAGAATTTAGACATAAACTTTAAACTCTTGATAAAAATAAACTCAAAATGAACTATAGACCTAAATGTAAAACACAAAACAAAAAAAACTCCTGGAAGATAACATAGGATAAAACCTAGATGCTCTTGGGCATGGCAATGGCTTTTTAGATACAACACCAGAGACACAATGCATGAAAGAAATGATTGATGGGGAGAAGCGGCAAGATGGCAGCTTAGGAGGACGCTGGGCTCACCGCGCATCCTGCTGATCACTTAGATTCCACCTACACCTGCCTAAATAACCCAGAAAACCGCCAGAGGATTAGCAGAACGGAGTCGCCAGAGCCAAACACAGACGAGAGGCCCACGGAAGAGGGTAGGAAGGGCGGTGAGGCGGTGCGCGCTCCACGGACTGGCGGGAGGGAGCCGGGGCGGAGGGGCGGCTCGCCGGCCAAGCAGAGCCTCCGAGTCTGGCTTGCAAAAGCGGAGGGGCCTGACGGACTGTGTTCCGGCAACAAGCGCGACCTAGCGTCTGGGCGGTCATAAGTGAACAGCTCTGCTCGGAAAGCGGGAAGGCTGGAGGACAAAGGGAGGGAGAGCTGCTGAGCCCCCTGATGACAGAGCTCAGTTTGGCCGGGAACAAAGGCGCTCGCCAGCGCCATCTCCCCTGCCCATCCCCCAGCCAAAATCCCAAAGAGAACCAGTTCCTGCCAGGGAACTTGCTTGCTCAGCACAAACACCCAACTCTGTGCTTCTGCGGAGCCAAACCTCTGGCAGCGGAACTGACTCCCTCCCGCTGCCACAGGGCTCCTCCTGAAGTGCATCACCTAAGGAGAAGCGAGCTAAGCCTGCCCCTCCTGCCCCTGTGCACCTTGCCTACCCACCCCAGCTAATACACCAGATCCCCAGCATCACAAGCCTGGCAGTGTGCAAGTAGCCCAGACGGGCCACGCCACCCCACAGTGAATCCCACCCCTAGGAGAGGGGAAGAGAAGGCACACACCAGTCTGACTGTGGCCCCAGCGGTGGGCTGGGGGCAGACATCAGGTCTGACTGCGGCCCCGCCCACCAACTCCAGTTATACACCACAGCACAGGGGAAGTGCCCTGCGGGTCCTCACCACGCCAGGGACTATCCAAAATGACCAAGCGGAAGAATTCCCCTCAGAAGAATCTCCAGGATAACAACAACAGCTAAGGAGCTGATCAAAAAGGATTTGAATAATATAACAGAAAGTGAATTTAGAATAATAGTCATAAAATTAATCACTGGGCTTGAAAACAGTATAGAGGACAGCAGAGAATCTCTTGCTACAGAGATCAAGGGACTAAGGAACAGTCACGAGGAGCTGAAAAACGCTTTAAACGAGATGCAAAATAAAATGGAAACGACCACGGCTCAGATTGAAGAGACAGAGGAGAGAATAGGTGAACTAGAAGATAAAGTTATGGAAAAAGAGGAAGCTGAGAAAAAGAGAGATAAAAAAAATCCAGGAGTATGAGGGGAAAATTAGAGAACTAAGTGATACACTAAAAAGAAATAATATACACATAATTGGTATCCCAGAGGAGGAAGAGAGAGGGAAAAGTGCTGAAGGTGTACTTGAAGAAATAATAGCTGAGAACTTCCCTGAACTGGGAAAGGAAAAAGGCATTGAAATCCAAGAGGCACAGAGAACTCCCTTCAGACGTAACTTGAATCGATCTTCTGCACGACATATCATAGTGAAACTGGCAAAATACAAGGATAAAGAGAAAATTCTGAAAGCAGCAAGGGGTAAACGTGCCCTCACATATAAAGGGAGACCTATAAGACTCGTGACTGATCTCTCTTTTGAAACTTGGCAGGCCAGAAAGGATTGGCACGAGATCTTCAATGTGTTGAACAGAAAAAATATGCAGCCGAGAATCCTTTATCCAGCAAGTCTGTCATTTAGAATAGAAGGAGAGATAAACGTCTTCCCAAACAAAAACTGAAGGAATTTGTCACCACTAAACCAACCCTACAAGAGATCCTAAGGGGGATCCTGTGAGACAAAGTCCCAGAGACATCGCTACAAGCATAAAACATACAGACATCACAATGACTCTAAACCCGTATCTTTCTATAATAACACTGAATGTAAATGGATGAAATGCGCCAACCAAAAGACATAGGGTATCAGAATGGAAAAAAAAACAGGACCCATCTATTTGCTGTCTACAAGAGACTCATTTTAGATCTGAGGACACCTTCAGATTCACAGTGAGGGGATGGAGAACTATTTATCATGCTACCGGAAGTAAAAGAAAGCTGGAGTAGCCATACCTACATCAGACAAACTAGACTTTAAATTAAAGGCTGTAACAAGAGATGAAGAAGGACATTATATAATAGTTACAGGGTCTATCCATCAGGAAGAGCTAACAATTATAAATGTCTACGTGCCAAATACCGGAGCCCCCAAATATATAAAACAATTACTCATAAACATAAGCAACCTTATTGATAAGAATGTGGTAATTGCAGGGGACTTTAACACTCCACTTACAGAAATGGATAGATCATCTAGACACACGGTCAATAAAGAAACAAGGGCCCTGAATGAGACATTGGATCAGATGGACTTGACAGATATATTTAGAACTCTGCATCCCAAAGCAACAGAATATACTTTCCTCTCGAGTGCACATGGAACATTCTCCAAGATAGATCATATACTGAGTCACAAAACAGCCCTTCATAACTATACAAGAATTGAAATTATACCATGCATACTTTCAGACCACAATGCTATGAAGCTTGAAATCAACCACAGGAAAAAGTCTGGAAAACCTCCAAAAGCATGGAGGTTAAAGAACACCCTAGTAAAGAATGAGTGGGTCAACCAGGCAATTAGAGAAGAAATCAAAAAATATATGGAAACAAATGAAAATGAAAATACAACAATCCAAACGCTTTGGGATGCAACGAAGGCAGTCCTGAGAGGAAAATACATTGCAATCCAGGCCTATCTCAAGAAACAAGAAAAATCCCAAATACAAAATCGAACAGCACACCTAAAGTAACTAGAAGCAGAACAGCAAAGGCAGCCTAAACCCAGCAGAAGAAGAGAAATAATAAAGATCAGAGCAGAAATAAACAATATAGAATCGAAAAAAACGGTAGAGCAGATCAACGAAACCAAGAGTTGGTTTCTTGAAAAAATAAACAAAATTGACAAACCTCTAGCCAGGCTTCTCAAAAAGAAAAGGGAGATGGCCCAAATATATAAAATCATGAGTGAAAATGGAATTATTACAACCAATCCCTCAGAGATACAAATAATTATCAGGGAATACTATGAAAAATTATACGCCAACAAATTGGACAACCTGAAAGAAATGAACAAATTCCTGAACACCCACACTCTTCCAAAACCCAATCAGGAGGAAATAGAAAGCTTGAACAGACCCATAACCAGCGAAGAAATTGAATCGGTTATCAAAAATCTCCCAACAAATAAGAGTCCAGGACCAGATGGCTTCCCAGGGGAGTTCTACCAGACGTTTAAAGCAGAGATAATACCTATCCTTCTCAAGGTATTCCAAAAAATAGAAAGGGAAGGAAAACTTCCAGACTCATTCTATGAAGCCAGTATTACTTTGTTTCCTAAACCAGACAGAGACCCAGTAAAAAAAGAGAACTACAAGCCAGTATCCCTGATGAATATGGATGCAAAAATTCTCAGTTAGATACTAGCAAATCGAATTCAACGGCATATAAAAAGAATTATTCACTATGATCAAGTGGGATTCATTCCTGGGATGCAGGGCTGGTTCAACATTCGCAAATCAATCAACGTGATATATCACATTAATAATAGAAAAGATAAGAACCATATGATCCTGTCAGTGGATGGTATATATGATCTATACACACATACTCCTTGTATGAAGGGAAGAGGTTCTTCTGTTCCCCATCATCCTGTGGGAAGAGCACCTCCCCAGATATTCTGGATTCTGTGTAGGGGGAGAGGGATCAGGGCAGACCTGCAAAAAGCAGTTCTCAGACCCCTCCTCCCTTTCCAAGTCCAGAGGCCATGTTGTCTGGACTACCACCCCGTACTGGTGGGGGGTGTTAGTACCAGCACAGTCCTGGAGTCTAGCCTGGGGTCACTGAGACCCTGACAGTTCAAACATCTCTTCCACTTCTGCCTGCTTTTAAAGGTGTATGGAACACGAAAGAGAGCCTGAAATACTAGGCAGGTAATTTATATAAATTTCTTAAGTGTTCTCTTAGGTTTTTAGCCAATGCTTAAAGGTTTGAAGAAAGTCACTTTCTTAAAATCATAAACAGCAAAGGAATGTTCATTCAGAGGTATTTTGGCCATTTGCCTTCTTTTTGTTGTTGTTTTATTTTTTATTTATTTTCAAGAGGAGGGAGGAATAAAGAGAGGGTGACACGAATCCGAAGCAGGCTCTAGGCTCTGAGCTGTCAGCACAGAGCCCAACGTGGGACTCAAACTCACAAACGGAGAGATCATGACCTGAGCTGAAGTCAGATGCTTAACTGACTAAGCCATCCAGGAACCCTGGCCATTAGTCTTCTTTAAATTATTATTATTAAACTGAAAAATTGCCTAGAGAAAGAAATAGACATCCAAGTCCAAGAAGCACAGAGAGTTCCAAACAAGGTTAACCCAAGGAAGTCCACCTCACCACACATAATAAAAATGTCAAAGGTTAAAGATAAAGATAAAATCAGTAAAAGAGAAACAAATAAGTACCTAAAAGAGAAAATCTATAAGGCTATCAGCTAATGTTTCAGCAGAAACTTTGCAGGCCAGAAGGGAGTGGCATGATAAATTCAAAGTGCTGAAAAGAAAAAGCCTACAGCCAAGAATACTCTACTGAGCAAGGTTATCATTAATATTTAAAGAAGATGAATTATAAATTGGACAACCGTGAGGAAACAGATAATTTCTTAGACACAAAATCTCAGGGCACCTGGGTGGCTCTGTCGGTTAAGTGACTGACTCTTGATCTCAGCTCAGGTCGTAATCTTATGGTGTGGGATTGAGTACTGTGTCAGGTTCTGTGCAGTGCAGGGTCTGCTTTGGATTCTCTCTTTCTGCCCTTCCACCCCCACTCTCAAAACAAATAAACTTTAAAAAAGTAGCATACAATTTCCCAAAACTGAACCAGGAAGAAATAGAAAATCTGAACAGACTGATCGTAAGTAACATAATTAAATCAGTAATATTTTTAAAAACTGCCAAAAATAAAAGTCCAGGATGAGATAGATTCACAGGTGAATTCTACTAAATATTTAAAGAAGAGCTAATACCTATTCTTCTCAAACTATACCAAACAATAAAAGAGGAAAGAAGGCTTCCAAATACATTGTAAGAGGCCAGCATTACTCTGATACTAAAACCATAAAAAGACACCACAAAAAAAGGAAAACTACAGGCCTGTATCCCTAATGAACATAGATGCATTCCAGGAATGTAAGGATGGCTCAGTATTTGAAAATCAATCAACATAGTACACCACATCAACAAAACCAAGGATAAAAATCACATGATCATCTCAATAGATGCAGAAAAAACATTTGGCAAAATACAGCATCTGTTCATGATAAAAACTCAACAAAGTGAGATTAGAAGGAACAAACCTCAACATAATAAAGGCCATATATGAAATACCCACAGCTTAACGTCATACTCAACAGTGAAAAACAGTAAGCTTTCCCTATAAGATCGGGAATAAGACAAGGATATCCACTTTTATTCAACATAGTACTAGAAGACCTAGCACACCAATCAGACAAGAAAAATAAGTGAGAGTCATCCACATTGGTAAAGAGAAAGCTAAATTGTCACTATTTGCAGACTACATGATACTATATGTAGAAAATCCTAAAGATTCCACCAAAAAACTACTAGAACTGATAAATGAATTCAGTAAAGTTGTAGGATTAATACCCAGAAATTGGTAGCATTTCTATAGACTAATAACAAGGTAGCAGCAAGAGAAATTAAGAAAACAATCCCATTTACAACTGCACCCAAAGGAATGAAATATCTAGGAATATACTTAACCAAAGAAGTGAAAGACCTGTCCCCTGAAAACTATAAAATATTGATTAAAGAAATTGAAGATGACATAACAAATGGAAAGATATTCCATGCTCATGGATTGGAAGAATTAATATTGTTAAAACGTTCATATTACCCAAAGCAACCTATAGATTCAATTAAATACCTATAAAAATACCAAAAGCATTTTCCACAAAACTATAACAAATATACTAAAGTTTGTATGGAACCTCAGAGGACTCTGAACAGCCAAAGCAATCCTAGGAAAGAACAAAGCTGGAGGTATCACAATCCCAGATTTCAAGATATACTACAAAGGTGTAGTAACCCAAACAGCATGGTACTGGCACAAAAATAGACACATAAATCACTGAAACAGGATAGAGCAGAAATAAACCAACACTAATATGGTCAATCTATGACAAAGTAGGCAATATGAAATGGGAAAGAGAGTCTCTTCAATACATGGTACTGAGAAAACTGGACAGCTACACTTAAAGAATGAAATTGGATGACTTTCTAACACCATACACAAAAATAAATTCAAAATGGATTAAAGGCCTAAATGTGAGACCTGCAAGTATACAATTCCTAGAAGAGAACATAGGCAGCAATTTCTCTGACATTGAACATAGCAACATTTTCTAGATATGTCTCCTAAGGCGATGGAAACAAAAGCAAAATTAAACTATTGGGACTCCATCAAAATAAAAAGCTTTTGCATAGCAAAGGAAATCAACAAAACAAAGAGATGTTCTACTAGATGGGGTTAATATCCAAAATACATAAAATGTATAATGAACTTATACAACTCAAAACCCCCCAAAAATAATTAAATTAAAAAATGGGCATCCTGAGTAGACATTTTCCCAAAAAAGACATACAGATGACCAACAGACACATGAAAAGATGCTCAATATTACTAATCATCAGGTAAATGCAAATCAAAACCATAATTAGATATCACCTTATACCTGTCAGATCAGCTAGGATCAAAAAGACAGGAAGTAAAAAATGTTGGAAGAATGTGGAGAAAAAGGAACCCTCATGCACTGCTGATGGAAATGTAAATTGGTGCAGCCACTGTGGAAAACAGTATAGGAGTTCCTTGAATAATTAAAAATAGAACTACCCTACAATCTAGTAATCCCACTGCTGGGTATTTACCCAAAGAATACAAAAACACTAACTCAAAGGGATACATGCAACCCTATGTTTATAGCAGCATTATTTACTATGACCAAATTATGGAAGCAGCCCAGTGTCCATCAATTGATGCATCGATAAAGAAGATGTGATATATATTTATTATATTATATTATATTATATTATATTATATTATATTATTATATATAATTCAGCCATAAAAAAGAATGAAATTTGCCACTTGCAATGACATGGATGGAACTAGAGAGTATAATGCCAAGCAAAATAAGTCAATCAGAGAAAGACAAATACCCTATTGTTTCACTCACACATGGAATTTAAGAAACAAAGCAAATGAGCAAAGGAAAAAGAGAGAGAGAGAGAGAAACTAAGAAACATATTCAACTATACAGAACAGACTGATGGTTATCAGAGGGGAGGTGGAGGGATATGAGTGAAATAAGTGATGGGTATTAAGGAGTACACTTGTGATGAGCACTGGGTGATGAATGGAATTGTTGAATACTATATTGTACACCTGAAACTAATATAACACTCTATGTTGACGAACTGGAATTTAAATTAAAACTTAAGAAAAATTTAAAAATAAAATAATAACCCCCAAACCAAAGAAAACAGAATGGAAATAAAAGTCACAGTGTAAGGAATATAGTCAATATTGTAATAGTGATGTAATAGGACAGATTATAGCTACACTTGTGGTGAACATAGCAAACGTATAAACTTGTCAAATCACTAAGTTGTACACCTGAAACTAATGTAACATGTGTAACAATTATACTCAAAAAATGTTTAAAAATTATTATAACTATTAACTGGTTGCTTTCAAGATCATAAAATTGATAAAAAGAGCATTAAACAAAGTACAAATAGCAATAAATATTACTCTGTATGCCTGTTCTCCTTCTCCTGAGACTTACACATAGCCATGGGCTGTCTAAGGTGATCTAAGTCACCCTGACCTCCAGGAAGTCTCTGTGTCCATTTATACAGAATCCTGCCATGCATGACCATTTTATGTCCCCTGGAATTGTTGTTCATCACTGTGAATGTAGATACATCCAGCTCCTTGATTTAGCTAGAGTGCTAATACTTAAGACTTCATTAACATAGTCCCTATAATCATTGACCTCTGACTAAGCCTTTCCCCTGGAGTGCTTCCTAAAAGACTGAGGATCCTGTAACTCTATTCACTGTTTCCCTCTTTTGTGTACTTCACGAGCTACTCACAAAGGAGTACACATTGATCTAACACCTCAGTTTCCCATTCAATTTCTCTTTCCATTCCTCAGTCACATGGAGATCCCCAAAATAAAAATGTTTATGCATAATTCCCTAGCCCTCTTGCCCTGGAGCCTATGGATCTAAGCATATTGGTGGTTCCCTCTCCAAAGCTCCTAAGTCCTCTATGACCACCTAATCTTTAACATTGGCTGTATGGAAGTTGTGGCTGACACTTGAAAAGTTGGATTTGGTCCTGTATGAATTTACTGTGGCTGTTTTAACAAATCACCACAAACTGGGTGGTGTAAAGCAACAGAAATCTATTCTATCAATGTTCTGTTGGACAGAAGTCCAAAATTAGTGTCCCTGGGATGAATCAAAGTTGGCAACTGTAAGCTCTCTCTAGATGCTCTAGAGGAGGATCCTTTCTTGCCTCTTTCAGCTTCTCTTGGCTGCCAGCATTCCTTGGCTTGTGGCCACATCACTCCAATCTTCAAGGTCAGTATTTTCTAATCTGTCTCTACTCCTTCACATAACTTTCTCCTCCTCTTCCTGTGTGTGTGTGTGTGTGTGTGTGTGTGTGTGTGTGTGTAAGAGAGGGGGGGAGATCTCTACTATCTCTCTAAGGGCAGTTGTGATTGGATTTTAGGCCCATCTGGATAACCAAGGATAATCTTCCCATGTCAAAATCATTAACTTAATCATATCTCAAAATCCTTTTTCCCAAATAAGGTAATATTTTCTAGCTCCAGGAATTAGAACCTACTATCTTTTGAGGTCTTTATTCACCCTGCCACAGGTCCCAATTCATGCCCCTGCTCTGGTCCAACCCACTGGGCTCACCTCTCCATTCCCCTGATATTTTCTCTTGGAAAGCTCCTGCAGATAATAAATAATAATTATGTGCCTAATAAATCCACACAATGAAAGTCTTGGCTTTATAGTTGAAAAATTATTCTTGACAGTTATATACCTAGCCAATCTGGGTGCTTATAGTACTTGACTCCGGCTTTGTAGAGAAAGGGTGATTTCTACAGCTGCCAGTCACTGACAGTCCTACATAAGAATAGATTTAGGTTTTTCACATGGTTTATAGAGGCACACTTGCAAGTCAAACAAGCTTCTCTCTTGTATATAGATTATGTCACATGACATAATCTCAAAGTCATATCATGCCATTAATATAATTTATGCAGGAGTGAGAATGGACAAGAAGAAAGCACATGAAAGGGACAGAGTCAAACCCTGCCATCTTCACCTGTGTATATAGTATTCTGTCTACGGTTTTCATAGGTACACACCAAATGATAGCAGCATTTACCTTTGAGGAGATGAGTGAGGTTCATGAAGGAGTCAAAGAGATTCTTTTTGTTTTTTATTCAATTTTATCATTCAATGCTATAAACATTGGATAAATGTTTTGTTTGTCCAAGCTAAAAAAAAGATAAATATATATGAATTACCATTCAAGAGGGAAAACAAGACATCAAACAATACTTATAGAATTATCCCATTTAGGGGCACCTGGATGGCTCAGTCAGATAAGCATCCAACTTTAGCTCAGGTTATGATCTCACAGTTTGTGAGTTTGAATCCCATGTCAGGCTTTGTGCTAACTGCTCGGAGCCTGGAGCCTGCTTCAGATTCTGTGTCTCTGTCTCTCTCTGCCCTACTTTGCTCTCTCTCTGTCTCAAAAAATAAAAAAAGTTAAAAATTAAAAAAATAATGATCCTATTTAAATAAAATAAAACCAAATTATATATACATATATGTTTCTATGTATTAGTGTTGAGGGGACAGAGTTCTGGAAGAATGCTCACTGAGAGATTGACAGTGCTCACCTCTTCTGGAGGGAAGGGAACAGAATTGGAAGTGTGACTTTTAGTATTTCTTCAGCATACCTCTTGTTGTTTTAAATTTTTACCATGAAAATATAGTCAGGGAGTACAGTGGTCAATTTTATGTGTCAACTTGACTAAGCTATACTGCCCAGTTGCTTGGTCAAATATCTATGTAAATGTTTCTGTGAATATATTTTTAGATGTGATTAACATTTAAATTAGTGGACTTTGAATAAAGTATATTACTGTCAAAAATCTGAGTGGACCACGTCCAAATACTTGAAGGCCTTAAGAGAAAAGACTTGAGGTCCCTCAAAGACAAAGAAAATTTTCTCCAAACTGCCTTCAGACTTGAGCTGCAATATTCACTCTTCCCTGGGTCTCTAGCCTACCTTCCTGCTTTGAACATTTCAGACTCACCAGCTCCCACCCCACAATTATATGAGCCAATTCCTTCTTTTCTCTATCATCTATCATTCATCTATCTATCTATCTAATCTAATCTACCTACCTATCATCTATCTATCTATCTATCTATGTAATCTATATATTCCCTATTGGTTCTGTTTCTGTCATACAGAGAGATGAAAATGTACAAAATAAGCCACTTCATTCAGGACTCTCTCTCTGCTTCAAGACATGCTCTGGGGGCACCTGGTTGCACCTGAGTGGCTCAACCTGTTGAGTGTCTGACTCTTGATTTTGGCTCAGATCATGATCCCAGGTCGTGGGATCAAGACCCACGACAGGCTCCAAACTTAGTCTGCTTAACATTCCCTCTCTCTCTCTCTCTCTGTCTTTCTGCCACTCTCCCTCACTTGTGCCCTCTCTCTTAAGTAAAATAAAATAAAATATAAAATAAAATAAAATACAAACAAAACAAAAACATACTTTATAGTTGAAAAGGCTTAGCTTGGAATTCCAGCTCCACCACTTCTAACTGTATCGTTCAGCAATTAAATTAAACTTACAAATTTTTGCTTCCCCATAAGTATAAATGAGGTAAATAATGTAAATTAAATAATCTTTTGCATTACGGTAAAAGTCAAATGATGTAGTGTCTGGTACATTGGACATTATCACAACTCAGCAAATGCCATTTATTAACAACATTTTTCATTTTATGCTAAGAAAACAGTGAGAAGAACTTGAAGGGTTTTGAGCAGGGAATTAACATAATCTGATCTGTCTTTAAAAAATAATTCTGGGGTGCCTGGGTGGCTCAGTCGTTTAATCGTCCGACTCAATTTCAGCTCAGGTCATGATCTTATGGTTTGTGAGTTCAAGTCCTGCATCAGGCTCTGCACTAATGGCGTGGAGCCTGCTTGGGATTCTATCTTTCCCTCTTTCTTCCCCTTCCCTGCTTGTGCCCTCACTCTCTCTCAAAATAAATTTTAAGAAAAAACAATCTGGCTGCTATATGAGGAACACATAAGAAGGGGGCAAAGTGGATGCAACATCAATTTAGGAGGCTACTGCACTAACATGGGAGTTATGGTCATAATTTGGATGAGGATGGTGGTAGAGGAAATGAGGATAAATGGTAAGGTAGCATTTGGCCAACAAATGCTCCTATAGAGAACAAGAAAATCCTATTAAAACGTGACACATGTTTCCACCACAAAAAAGAAATTATAATTATGTGACATGATAGAGGTGTTAGCTAAGGTTAAGGCAGTAACATATTGTAATATATAAGTATATCAAATCAACACTTTATATCTTAAACTTACAGAATGTTATATGTTAATTATATCTCAATTAAAATGAAACTTTAAAATTTACAGTAATGTAGGGTAGTGGCATGAGGGTGGACTAGAACTGAATATAAATGAAGAGGGTCAAGGAGGGGTCTGTTCCTGAAGCTTACATGCATGGTGGATTCATGGGTTGTTCAGTTTTCTATTGGTCTTTAAAGTGTTGATATACATCATACATGATATTTTTATGCATATGTGTTATATTTAATAAAAATTGTTTATTTTTAATTGAATTATAATTGTCATACAATATTATATTAGTTTTAGATATACAACATTTGATTCAACAATTTTATGCATTACACGATGCTTACCATGATGAGGGTAGTTACCATCTGCCACCATACGAGGTTATTACAATATTATTGACAATATTTCCTATGCTGTACCTTTCATCGCTGTGATTTATTCATTTTATAAGTAGAAGTTTGTACCTTTTAGTCCCTTTCAAAGCAATCTTGAGAAAGAAGAACAAAGCTGGAGGTCTCAACATTCCAAATTTCAAACTATACTATAAAGCTATAGTAATCATAACAGCATGGTACTGACACAAAATTAGACACATAGATCAATGGAACAGAATAGAGAGTCCAGAAATAAAACCATGCTTATATTATAAATTAATTTATGACAAAGGAGGCAAGAATATACAATGAGGAAAAGACAGTCTCTTCAGCAAATGGTGCTGGAAAAACTGGACAGCTACATGCAGTAGAATGAAACTGGACCACTTTTTTACACCATACACAAAAATAAACTCAAAATGGATTAAAGGCATGGGGCACCTGGGTGGCTCAGTCCGTTAAGCTTCCGGCTTCATCTCAGGTCATGATCTCATGGTGAGTTCGAGCCCTGCATCGGGCTTTGTGCTGATAGCTCAGACCCTGGGGCCTGCTTCGGATTTTGTGTCTCCCTCTCTCTCTGCCCCTTCCCCACTTGTGCTCTCTCTCTCAAAAATAAATAAACATTTTTTAAAAAGTTAAAAAATAGATTAAAGGCCTAAATGTAAAACCCAAAACTATAAAACTCTAAAAGAAAATGGAAGCAATAAACTCTTGGACATTGGCATCAGCAATATTTTTCTGGATCTGCCTCTTCAGGCGAGGGAATCAAAAGCAAAAATAAACAATTGGGACTACACCAAATAATATGTTTTTGCACAGTGAAGGAAACCACCAACAAAACAAAAAAAACAACCTACTGAATAGGAGAAGATACTTGCAAATCATATATACAATAAGGGGTTAACATCTAAAAATATGTAAAGAACTCATACCACTCAAGAGCAAAACAAAAAATCTGATTTCAAAATGATCAGGGGACCTGAACAAACATTTTCTCCAAAGAAGACATACAAGTTGCCAAAAGACAAAGGAAAAGATGCTCAACATTACCAATCATCAGGGAAATGCAAATCAAAACATTATATATATATATATATATATATATATATATATTTAATTATTTTTAAATGTTTATTTTGAGGGAGAAAGTGTGTGCATGAGTGGGGAAGGGGCACGGAGGAGAGAAAGGATCACAAACAGGCTCTGTGCTGTCAGTGTGGAGCCCAATGTGGGGCTTGAACCCATGAACTGTGAGATCATGACCTGAGCCTAGATCAAGAGCTGGACACTTAACTGACTGAGCCACCAAGGTGCCCCAAAACTTTTTTTTTAAATAGTAAAAACAAAAACACATGAAAAAAAAAGTTCAGTTTAAAGCCATTGGAGCACTATTGAACTGATCGAGATTCAAAGGGCCAAAATGTAGGAGAGGAGAACCATGGAAAGGTGAACTGACATTTTGCTGCTTTTCTTCCCACTGGGGGCATTTGCCAATTCTGTGTACAGTGCAAGAGGCTGAGAATACAGGTGTCACCTAGGTAGATGAAAACAGTAGAGAACCATAAAACCAAGAGACATTTCAGCAGTCTCACATGGCTAGAGAGACAAAATTGGAGACTTAGAATGCCAAGATTGTTTTTTAAGTTTTTATTTAAATTCGTTAATATACGGTGTGATATTAGTTTCAGGTGTAGAATATAGTGATTCAACACTTTCATACATCACCCAGTGATATCACAAGTGCACTCTTTTATCCTTATCACTTACTTCACCCATCCCTCACCCACTTCCTCTCTGGTGGAGTCTTTTTCTGGGGTGTCTGGGTGGCTCATTCAGTTGAGTGTCCGACTTCGACTCAGGTCATGATCTCATGGTTTGTGAATTCAAGCCCCGTGCCAGGCTTTGTGCTGAATGCTGAGAACCTGGAGCTTGGAGCCTTCTTCAGATTCTGCATGTCCCTCACTTTCTACTCTTCCCCTGCTCATGTTTTTTCTCTCAAAAATAAATAAACATTAAAAAAAATTTTTAAAGAAAGAGTCTGTTTCTTGGTTTGCCTCCCTCTCTTTTTCCCTTTGCTTTTTTGTTTTGTTTCTTAAGTTTTACATATGAATGAAATTATATGGTATTTGTCTTCATCAGACTGACTTATTTCACTTAGCATAATACACTCTAGCTCCATCCATGTCATTGGAAATGGCAAGATTTCATTCTTTTTTGATGGCTGAGTAGTATTCCATTGTGTATATATACCACATCTTCTTTATCCATTCAACAGTTGATGGGCATTTGGGCTCTTTCCATAATTTGGTTATTGCAGATAATGTTGCTATAAACATTAGGGTGCATGTGTCCCTTCAAATTAGTATTTTTGTATTCTTTGTTTAATACCTAGTAGTGCAATTGCTGCATCATAGAGTTAAGAACAAAAAAGCCAAGATTGCAAAGAGAAGGTAGAGGCAGGTGACTGAGTATGTCACACCGCAGGATTTCCCCTCAAGACCTATGCTGAATTTTCAAGTTATGTGCAGTAATAAGCTAAGTAGCTAAGCAGAAAGCCATTCTAAGTACTTTTCTTTACTGTGTCTCATGGTACAAAAAAGAAGGCATTCATTATTGGAACAGAAGTAAAACTGTCTTTATCTACAGACATTTCTATGTACAAAATCTCAGAATTTACCAAGAAAGCTCTTAGAAGTAATAAGTGAATTTAATCACAAGAAGGGAGGGACTGCAAAGGGGAATGAGGAAGCTTTGTGGGGATAGAAATGTTTATTATCTTGATTGTGATGATGGCTTCATTGGTGTATACATATGTCAACATTAATCAAATTGTGCACTTTTTTTTATATATGAAATTTATTGACAAATTGGTTTCCATACAACACCCAGTGCTCATCCCAAAAGGTATGTGCATGTCAAAAACACCTGAATAAAGCAATTTAAATTAAAAGATTAGGTGAAAAAAAGATAAGTTTGACACATTGAAAAATCAGAGGATTCAATGTCTGAAGGCCCTGAAGAGGTTAGAAAATGATCACAGTAGGAGATCTGTGCTCAGAGAGTGGGATGCTTGAACCATTGATTCTCAAGGAGATACTTACAGGAGATGACAAAGCCTGGGATGTGTCAGTGGGAGACAGTGGCTGAGATCAAGGTCACTTTTGTTCCCATTGCATGTTGTGTTCTTTTTTCCAGAGCATGACCTCCCTCACCTTTTGTCTGGCCAACTCCTACTCTTTCTTCAGGTTTCGCCATTTATGTCCTTTCACCAAGGGCACCTCACCTGACACCCTGCCCCCATCTAACTTAGGTCCCTCTCTAACACAATTTTGTAGTACTTACCCTTCCTAAGCACTTAACACAATAATTATATATGTATTTGTGCAATTCCTTAAGCAATTAAATGTTCTGTGACATCAGGGACCGTGAGTGGTTTTGTTAACCATTGTATCCCTAGCACCAGGAGCAAGGTAGGGCAGACCATAGCTATTCAGTATTTATTGAATATGTAACAGAATGTTAGAGGGACTGTTGCCTATTTCCACAGGAGTTTCACCCAAATCTGAGGATACGAGGTGCTAAATCCCTGCACAGTCTCTAGTCTCAGTGGAAACATAACACAATGCTTGTTATGTAAGTTAGCCTAACATGGCCTATGTGCATTGGCTTATAGGTTTTTTATTTCTTCACTGCAGGCTGAGACCTGTCAGTTCAAAAGCCCATTGGTGCAAAAGTCTAATTTTTACACAATTAATTGTTTTAAAAATGGTCCAAACAAGCAGATTTTTGCCAGTTAGGGTCTGTCTTCTTTGTATATTCCAGGACTCCTTACCCTACATCTGCTATCCATTGATAAAATGAAGGCTGGTGGTTATAAAGACCCCAAACTACTGCTGTTCTTCAGAATTGTCTGATTCCAAAGATGTTTCCCCATCACCAAGACACTTATGCACCCTGCCTGATCTTCTCTCTCTTGGAAGTTACCTTGTTCTCCTCCTTTTCTGGATGGTGGCCCCCTAGTCTACCCATAAGCCTCTGGATGGTCTCATGCTATGAAGGGTGTGCAACCTTGTCCAAGTGCAGCCCAGTAAAGTTTGTTGTGTGACTGCCTTTCTTGGTCATATATTTTTCCTGATCAGCCCCCAAATCCCTCAAACACCCTACAGTGTTGAATTTACTAAAAGATGGCAAAACCACTTCAGTAAGCACCATCATATCAAGGCTAATTAAGAAAAGATCAGATATTTCCAAGTTATTTTAAATGGAATTTGTAGGAGGAAAGTGTATGTTGTTTTTTCCCCCTACTTCCTCCATGAAGGAGAGGGAGGGGTTCTCTCTACCCCTTCCCAATCATATGTGTCAGTTTTGACCCTCCAGAAAGCCAAGATGGAATTATAAGTGCAAAAGATTTATTGATAAAGGGGAGAGGGCACAGGAGAGGTCAGGAAGACCTTCAGATTACAGTGAAGGTCTCACGTGTGGAAGAAAAGGGAGATGGAAAAAGGATTGGAAGAAAGAGCCTCATACTGTGGTGCTACTTTGAAAAATCCTTGGCCAGCCCAACTGGGCAATCTGGTACAAAGTTGGCCCACAGAGAGTTCCACATTGAGCAGAAATTACTCCAGTAGTCCTGCTGTGGTAAGTCATTGACTGGGAGCTGCCTGGGAATAGCATGGCCTCTGCTCAAATGCTGCAGTGAATCTTGAAAATGTTGCACCTTGATGCAGTCATCTTAATGTACTCCTCTCTTAAAGTGATATCTAAGTAGTGAACTTCCACAGCTACCACAGTCCACCCCTTGTGCCACACAGACCCACTACTCCATTTGTTTAAGGAGAAGTTTCTACACTATTCCCATGGGCCTCTCTTCCTGAAGGTAAACTTAGAAGACAGAAGTTGGTGGGACAAAGTACAACCCCATTGATACATTTTGTCTTGTAGCTGCAATAGGTACTCATTATTTCCCTCCTCCACTATTCGTTCTAGGTTTTTCTCACTCTCACCTATCATTTCTTCAGTCTTGGTGATGTTCCTTCATCTCTGAGGGGTTTGAGTACCTGGTATCCATACTCTTCTCACACCAGAATTGCTACACTTGGCCATTCATGGTCATAATTGGGCAAGGGAATACAAAGAGTCAACCAAGGAGATCACCTGGGTTCCCCACATATTCTGCTATGCCCCCATTGTAACAGCAGTTCTACCCCTTCCTTGATAGGTGTCAATTACCACTGCCAAAAATAGTGACTTTTCCTGTTTACTGGTCTCTAGACACAGAAAATAAAAAAATACCCAGGCAGCAGCCATATCTATAAACACAACAGGACTCTGGTTGTGTCACCTAGTATGAGTGCACTTTCTTTAGGGGCCATAACCTCTACCTCTGCACAGTCCAGAGCTTGGAATATGTGAAGGTCCACCCCTGAGTAGGTCACTGGGAAAGATGGAAAGTGAGGGCACTATAGTTTCCATCCCTTGGTTTCCAGACCCATGTATTCTTCCCACTGGGAACACAGTACTACATGGAAGTCTTAGATTCAGTGCATATACTGCATCTTGGAGGATGGTAGTCCATCCTTAGAGAGTATTACCTCTAAGCTTGTGCTTCAGCTGCACATTCAGCAGGACATTCTGATATTCTACCAAGCTAGCAGCTTCCGGGTGATGTAGTGGGTGATACCAGAGGATCCCATGCCCGTGGGCCCACTCACACACATTTTTCTTTCTGAAGTATATCCCTTGGTAGTATACTATCTTGTGTGGCATTATGGGCCTGAAGATCATGCACTCTGAAAGCACCTGGATAGTGATGCTGGCTGAAGTTCTGCCAGCAGGAAAGGCAAACCCATTATCAGAATAGGTTAAAATTCTTGTAAGAAAGAACCAATGTTCCTTCCAAGATATAAGGGACAAACATGTAGTAAACATGGAGGAATGGTGCCATATTGGGGTCTCAACATTGGTCTCTGTTGCTGGAAGATTGGACATTCATAGCCAGCAGTGGCAATATAGGCCTTGATAAGTAGGATTACATGATGTTGGACTCATGAGCAGTCTCCATCTGTCCTACTGCAGCCACTCCATTTATGTGTCCATTGTGTCCATTCCAGGCTGGATGATGATGAAGGGTGGCTAACATCAACTTGAAAAGTCTTTTTTTTTCCAACTGGCTGCTAAGTTCCTCTTTAAGTGTTGTCTTCTGGTGAGCATTAGTATGTAATATAAAATTCTCTCTCCATGCCCACTCTCATATATATAGCCATAGGCCTCTATGCCAGACCTCCTTGTCTCCAATCTTCCAATTCTTTTCCTTCCAGGACCTGAGCTAGGCCATTGGCCACTGCTCAGGAGCCTGTATATAGTCTCATCCTGGGCTATTTCTACAAAAAGGATGATGTACTTCTGTTTTACCTCCACTCATTGGGAAGATCTTCCTTCTCCATTTTCTTTCAGGGGCATCCCTGGCTATATCTAGAATGCAGAAACCATTCGCTTTCAACTGGTACCCAAATACCAAGCCAATACAGGATCATATGGCCATAGGTGTGAGCTGAGATAAAGGCTATCTTGTAACTGTGATGGATAATATGAGTATCTGAGCTACTACTCACAGAACTTACTACACCTCTTTTCCTGCCCAGGTTGTATTCCAGACATACCATTTAATCATACAGTTAATTGCTGATGGGCCATCTGATCTTGACTTTATGAGTCTGATAGGTCCCAGTTCATAATAGGAAGTTCCAGATGCACAGTCATTTGGAGCCCCATAGTCAAGCATTCGGTCTCTACCAAGGCCCAGAAACACATCAGATGCTATTTCTAGAAAGGTGTATGGCATAACCCTGTTCTAGAACCCCAGGTGTCGGGGTGGTGATTCTCCTACACAGGCAGGCCTTGAACTCTATACTGCATCCTTGTCCCCTGCTGATACCTCTGACACCATGGGGTCGGCCAAATGAGATGGTTCAAGTGACTGCTTGCACTGCAGCCAGGACCTGCTGTAGATTAATCTCCTGCACCCTGCCTTTCTCAAAGATCTCAGACTTCTGTGTCACCTGATATATGGACAAGAGCAATAATCCTGGTGTGGAGTTTTTTTTTAATTTTTAATGTTTATTTATTTTTGAGAGAGAGAGAGAGAGAGAGAGAGAGAGAGAGAGAATGAGTGGGGTAGGGCAGAGAGAAGAGAGAGGGAAACACAGAACTCAAAGCAGGCTCCTGGCTCCATGCTGTCAGCACAGAGCCTGACACAGGGCTGGAACTCATGAACTGTGAGCTCATAACCTGAGCCGAAGTCAGATGCTTTACTGAATGAGCCACCCAGATGCCCCTGGAGGTGGAATGTTTTGTCCCTAGAACCCAAAGAGGCCTACCAGGTACATTACTTCTTTCTTTTTGGTGGAGGATTCAAGACATGATTTGTCTTTTACTTTGGAGGAGGCATCCTGGCATGCCCCTGACTACTGGACTCCTAAAAACTTCATTGAATTGGTGACTTTCAGAATCTTTGCAGGGTTTATCTCCCACCCTCTGGAACACATTATATCTTACAGAAGCCTTTTATTCATCCTCTCCAATCAGTATAATGGTGTCAGTGTAATGGATATGGGTGATGTAGTGATGTTCTATAGGCTGTTCAGTTGATCCACATCTCTGACTATATTATGAGAGGATAGGTATGACATAGGGTAGTAGAGGTAACATAGTCATAGAACAAATTATAAATTAAAGATCTTTGCATGTACACATAATTAAGAACTGCTTCTTATCCTCTTTGCTTGATTGCTTGGGATAGAAAGTAATGCATTTGTTAGGTCAATGGCCATATACCTTATGGCCTTATTTTTTTTAACAAAAGTGTAAATAAATTTATTTTATTTAAATTAAAAACTTTTAATTTAAAGTGTATAAGTCACTCCATAAATGTTGACATATGGGTCTTAAAATATTCATTGGTAAAAGGTTTTAGTTATGTCCTTTTGCTTTCCAGAATTAAAATAAAGCTACTACTCCACCACTATTTTGTAGAAACAGCTGTAACATTAAGACAAACAACAAGAACAAAAATCTCAACCACTATCACCGCCACCACAAGACCCACTAACATATTCCTACCAGAGGTGGAGACACACCCTACTTTAATGAGAGCAAGAGTGGCCTCAATATCTGCTTCTATACTTCGTTGTTTTAGTACCTAAAGCCTTAGGTACTGCTTGGGCAATGTTACCACATCCAGCACACAGCATCTATAACTGGGACTATTACTTGGTGAAGTTTCGGGCAGTAAGTATAGCGTATTCAGACTGGCAAAGCAAATGGAAATACGAGGGGTACAACCACCTCAGTATCCTTCAGATCTTTAAGATATGAAGGGTCTAATCTCCACCATGCCTCCTGTAACATTGTTTGTAATTCACTTTCTTGGCTGTGTGTGTGTGGGGGGGGGTGCAGTTGCCTAGACTTTGACATGGATTTTAACAATGTTATGGTTTCCAAGAGACAGATAGACCCCCACCTAAAATTTCCTTTGGATGTTGAGACTAATGACAAAACACACATACCAAGAGGCCAAAAAAAAAAAAAAAGGTTCATTACTTACATAATTGAGGATTCTGAAGAGGGAAAGATCTCTCAAGCAGTTGCAAAATGGCTTGTGAAAGCAAGGAAGTGACTGGGGCCAGGGTGAGCATTCCCATATGTAGGCAGAGGCATGATTGTTTCCAATCTCTCTCTGGTGCCAAAGGAGGGAGCACCCAGGCTTTCTTACAAGGTTGCCCAGATATGAAGCACAGGGTGAAGAGGGAAACATCTGAAAAGGAAAGGCTAGTTTCTAGGGGGAATAAAGGCTGGGAGCAGTGCCCCTTCCTGCACTGCTTCTGCTTTGAGAAATGGAGGCTCTTAGAACTTGAAAGATAAGCCTCAAAATGGCCTGTACTGTGTCTGTCTTAAGTCAGGGAGAGATTTTTCTAGAAAACATAAAAATGCAATAAGGCTGAAAGGCAGCACTTATGGAAATGGAGATGACATTAAGACCTCTCAGCTGCTTGGTACCAATGTTAACAGAAACTACTTGCTTTAGTGTGAATGCCATCAAGAAGATTCCATGAAAATAAAGACAACAGGAGAGTCACTCATGAAGTCCCCTCAAGTATAACAACTGAGCTTTAATTACATGATACAGACGAGCAAGAATTGGAGCAAGAATAGTAGATTTCTAAATAGAATAGAAGTGTTGGAGCACCATTACAAATATCAGGGAGGCAGGAAGTAAAATAAGATAGGATTGTTTAGGAGACACTTGGAGAATCATTCAGCCTTAGCTGACTCCTCCCTCACATGCAGTCTGACTGCCACAGCAACTCTCCCACTAGGCTCATCAAGGCCATGGCAGTTAAGAACTATCTATGAAATGGAAACTGTACAGGGAATGAAAGGAGCACAAATCCCAAACATAAGAAGCCTAGCTCTGTAATTCTATGACCACTACAATCCCTTAATTTTTCTTGTAACTCAGTTTCTACTGATTAAAAAAGAAAGGCCCACATGATCTCAGGACCTAGGAAACGTAAGGCTCCACGGCTTTGCAGGATCACCTTGCCCACCCCCATCACCCTTCCTCACCCAACTCTTGGGAATTAAGCTGCCTTTCCACAGAACCCCAGAGCCCTGCCCAGGCAGATCTGCCCAGGAGGTTCCCTCATGGGTGGAGGATCCGCTGCCCTCCCCGTATGTCCACAGCCCCTGCCCCTGGGCAGCTCTGAAGATCAGTGGCCAGTGGCCAGAAACGACCGAGAGGCCGGGGCACCCTGCCAAACAGGCGGGGACCACCAGTGCCCTGTTCAGCTCCTTACGGGCACCCAGCTCGCTCCCTCTTTCTCGCCTCCGCCTGGACTGTGGCGATGGTCCGTCCACACGTGGTCAGAGGGGCTGCTTCAACCCCAAGGTCGGTGGCACCACCAGAGCCCACTGGGCCAGCAGGGCAAGGGCAGCAAGAGCCCAGGGAGCCTCCCAGACGGTAGGCCTAGCCCATTTGTGATCCTCGCGCACCATCTAGCGGCCGGAATCAGCACGGCAGCAAGAAAAGCTACACTGAGGCCGTTCTCCCCCAGGGCAGCCATTTCGCTCTGTGGGCTGTCGCATTTTCCGATGGGCAAAGTTACCCAAGCTTCCAGTTGCAGGAAATGGCGGTGCGCGCAGGCGCACACCAGCTTCACCGCGCTCGGCCCAGTGCGCAGGCGCACAGAAGACGCTGTCTCGCTCCAATAAGCGCACGCGAACAGACGCGCGCCAGTAAGGAGCGCACGCAGGAAGCCAGACTTGTGTCCAGGCTGCCCAGACTCCTGAAGGAGTGCTGGAATCTCTACCATTTTTCTTCCCAATCCAGAATCTCCTTGTTTTCCAAACATATCGTGAAGGCTCTAGAACATTAATTGCAGAGACTGAGTTGATGAGAATAAAACCAGGAGCTACTCAATATATATCTCTGTTGGGTCTCCTGGATGTCTCAATCGGTTAAGCATCTGCTCAGGTCACGATCCTGAAGTTCCTGAGCTGAGCTCTGCCTTGGGCTCTGTGCTGACAGCTCAGAGCTTGGAGCCTGCTTTGGATTCTGTGCCTCCATCTCTGCCCCTACCCCACTCACACACTCTGTCCCTCTCTCTTCCCTCGATATATATATATATATATTTTTTTTTTTTCCTTCTTTCAGTGTCTTGCCTAGTTATCTCCATAGCGTTCAGTGTATGCTCAGGACATTAAATGAGCTGCTGCCGGCACACACCAGACTCCTATTGATGGACAAAATTTAGCTTACTTAGTTCCCTTACAGGATCCATAAGCCACTGTTTCCTGTGTGGTGACAAATTTTACACATGAGGCACCCCATACCCTATCTTGGACCATGCTTCCACCATACCGCACTACCAACTCGGGATACCAGGCCACTGTTGACCCCACTCCTATACCAGTAGGCCCTTCCTTCAATTGCCCACAGCAGAGGCCAGACTCGGCTGAAACATTCAATGCACTTTATTGAAGACATTTACTGAAACCACTGAAGAGAGGTAATGACAACATAGAGAAGAATGTCTAACAGGTACTACAGCCCACAGGTCGTGGCTCCCCTCCTCTTCAGGTCCCAAACAAGGTGCCTCTGCTTGCCCCAACATGATGGCATCCACCCATAGTCTCCCCTCCTGAGGGCCCCACAGTCTCTGGCCAGGATGATGGATGCTAGCCAGGGCACCCTCCCCTCTTGCTGACATGCTGGGGCCTGGTCCTGCCCTATGGCCTACACAGGACAGTCACAGGACACTGGAAAACTCAGCAGGGGACACTTGGACAAGCCGAAGAAACTGAGTCACAAGTAGCAAGAGAGTGGTACATCAGAGCACAGTTCCGTGGAGACTCTCACAGGCCACCTCTGTCCTTGGTCCAGTTCTTCCTTCCTGAGGTCATGGGGTGAGCACCAACCATGCCTTCTGTCCTTCCCGCCATCTCCTGGGACTGGGCTCAAGAGGTCTCTGGGGTGGGGTGGGGGCGGCTGCTCAGATAAGAACACACACACATCTCCACAAGAACAAGCAGCAGTTGGCCTAAACCTACACCGAGGAAGCATGGGCTGAGCTCACGACACCGCACGACAGCGAGCAGAGCCTGGGCTCGCACTGAAGCTCGTGCCACACACCCGGGGCTGAGAGGTGGCTGCTGCGTCAGGCCAGGACACCCGCCGCGGGCTCCTGCACACCTCAGGGCTCTGCACGGGAATGGTAACTAGGGTGCGTGTAGGGGGAGCTGGGGGTGCCACTTGACATGGGGGGGGTCACTAAGGGGCCTACAGAGGCACAAGTGGGCTTCTCAGAGTGTGGAGTGACGTGCTCCACGGGTCAGTGAATGAGGGTCCCCCTCTTGGGCGGCCCGAGGGGCCGGCACCCTTGAGACGGCCCCTAACAACTTCCAGGCCAGTGTGGGTGGCACACATTTTCAGGTGCCCCTCACCTAGGCTAGGGCCAGCCACTCAGGGGTGCTTCCCAGGCTGGCTGCCTGGACTGGCAGGGTTTCGTGCTGGGGCTGGGGCTGGGGATGGGGCTGGGGCTGGGGTGGAGCTGCCATGGGAGGGGGCACCTCTCCCTGCCCCACTCTGCATCAAGTATGGTCATCCTGGTCCGTTGGAAGGGCTGATGGTGGTGGCCAGGGTGCCTTGGGAAGATGGGGTCCTGGGAATTTGGGCTGGGTGGGTTGTTGCCTCCATGTGGGGAGAGGCTGCTGCCCTGGCGTGGCCTCCCCCTGCCTCCAGAGCGCTGCTGCCTGAGAGGAGAGGGGGCCCCTGGGCCTTCTGAGCCTATTTGCCCGAGGAGGACTTGGGGGGCCTCACCTCCCCAGCCCCGTCCTCGTTTCCCGACTCCTCTGGGATGGGCTTGGGCCCCTCCTCCAAGGGCTCCCCAGCCTCCTGGTCTCCTGCCTGGGCGAGGCCCTCCGGCTCACAGCCAGGACCTCCCGGGCCCTCCCTGGAAGCACTGCCCATCTGGGCAGGGGTGGGGCCCCCAGGGGCCTCTGAGGGCCTTGCCTGATCTAGGCCCGCAGAGGCGGGAGCATTTTCATCTTCCTGCGTGGCAGGGAAGATCTTGGGGGCCTCCTCAGGGACGAGGGCTGCCCTGGCGACATCATGGGCTTCAGGAGCAGCCGTATCAGCTTCGGCACTGCCAGGAACGGCCTCACTGGCCCCTAGGTTGGCCAGGGCAGCCTGGGAAGCATCTTCCCTGGCTGGGGAGGCTTCGGCAACCTCTCCACTGGCCCAGGCAGCGGCCAGGCCTCCGGTGCCCACACGGGCCCCCTCTTCCACTTGCAAGTGCTCACTCCTAGCTGCGGTGGCCTCCCATGCCTCGGTCTCCTGAATGAGCCGCAGCATCCCCAGGAAGCCAGGTGGTCTCCTGTCCAGCCGCATCTTCCTCAGCTTGTTCTCGAGCATCTCGTTGGGGCGGGCCCGCATCAGCACCTGCCGGACGCGTAACTGGTCCGCACGGTTGGGATGGATGGCCCCCTTCTCCACGGCCGACTGCAGCAGGCCTTCCAGGCGAATCACATAGACAAAGAGAGTCTCCTGGGGCCGCTGGCCACAGGTCAGGAACTTCAGCCATGCGGTCGTGGGGGTGTCCTTCCTCCCAAACACCTGGACCAGCGCGGCCAGGCAATCCTGTGCAGGGACGTCAGGGTTTTCTGCCAGGAGGCCGCACACGAGATCCAGTGCGGGGCCACCCAAGCTCTCCATCAGCCTCCTCCTCCTCTCCCTTTCTGTGATGTGGCACCACAGGTACAGCGTGTCGCTGGCGTGATCCAGCCAGCTCTCAAAGGACTCTTCTTCTCGGTGTGGCTCTTCCATTCCAGGAAAGGTTCTCAGTTTCATAGAGGCCCTGTTTTCCAGCACAGGCTGCCAGACCGGGCTCCAAGGCTGGGTCCAGGATCTTCCCGCACCTATGGCTCCTGCCACACCCACAGCTCCTTCCTCACCTGCAGGTCCCGCCTCACCTGCAGCTCCTGCCACACTCACAGATCCTAACAAACCTGCAATTCCTGCGTCCCCAGCGGCTCCCTCCTCATCTGACTCTCCTGCTTCCTCTTCAGGCCCTGCCTGGCCCACAGAGGCTGCCCTGCCTCCACTTCCTTCCTCACCTCCAGCCACTGCCCCGCCTCCAGCTGCTGCCTTGCCTCCAGTTCCTTCCTCACCTCCAGCTCCTGCCCCGCCTCCAGACCTTGCCTCCCCTCCTGCCTGGCCTTCAGCTTCTGCCTGGCCTCCTTCCTCACCTCCAGCTGCTGCCCCGCCTCCAGCTCCTTCCTGGCCTCCAGCTTCTGCCTGGCCTCCTTCCTCACCTCCAGCTGCTGCCCCGCCTCCAGCTCCTTCCTGGCCTCCAGCTTCTGCCTGGCCTCCTTCCTCACCTCCAGCTGCTGCCCCGCCTCCAGCTCCTTCCTGGCCTCCAGAAGCTGCCTTGCCTCCAGCTCCTGCCCCATCCCCAGCTCCTGCCTCGCCTGCCAGGGCAACCCCTGCTTGCCTCTGGGTCTGTGCAAGGAAATTGAGTGTATCCTCTGACTCTGATTCCGGGGCCTGGGGCAGAAAGACCACAGTCCAGGGTCCTCCCATGCCTGGTATTTGTCGGGGGATCACACTTCGGTTTAAATACTGAGCCATCTCCACCAAGGCGACCTTGGATCTGAACTCCTTTCTGAACACCTTGCCCAGCACTCGGTATCTGCCCAGGGGCTGGAGGGCAGCCTTCACGGCCTCCTGGAATTCCTGGTCCTCACAGTCGTCGGGAATGCCCAGGATGAGCAGCGAGCGCTGCTCATTCACGCCCATCCACCTGCACCAGTCACGCAGCACTGCCACTGCCATCGCCACTGCTCACAACCTGAGGGTGGAGAGAAATGACTGGAGAGGGGCACAGACTGTCGCAGCGTGAGCCCCAGCCTGTGAGTGCAAAGGGGCGAAGGGTGTGTCCAGAGCACACAGCGCCCCCCCCCTCACCGCACAGCCAAGCCCATCCTCCTCACACTGGTGGCCCCCTCTGCCTCTCCTCCTGTTTTGTTTGATATTCCAAAAACTTTTTTGATACTATACTAATTTATTTACTAGATACAGAGCTAGTCACCTTTTCTTTTTTTTTTTCTGGCATCACCTTTAAGAATTGCTGTTTCTCCCGAGGAATATGTCAAGGTTTCAAATTTTTTATGTACATTTTTCCATAATATTCTCTCCCTTCTCTTTCTGATGTCTGTCTGATCTATAGGGATAGCCCTCTTTCATTCCTGATACTGGTAGTGTTCCCTTCCTTCTTTCTTGATTACACTCAACAGGGCTTTACCACTTTTGTTTCTCTTTTAAAAAAAATTTGGGGGGGGACACCTGGGTGGCTCAGTTAAGCCTCCGACTTCGACTCAGGTCATGATCTCATGGTTTATGAGTTCAAGCCCCATGTCGGGCTCTGTGCTGACAGATAGCTCAGAGGTGGGAGCCTGCTTCAGATTCTGTGTCTTCCTTGCTCTCTGCCCCTCCCCCATCCCTTCTCTCTCTCTCTCTCTCTCTCTCTCTCTCTCTCTCTCTCCCTCCCTCTTTCTCTCTCTCAAAAAAAAATTTCTTTTTTTAATTTTCTTTAGGTTTGGGGCACCTGGGTGGCTCAGTCGGTTAAGCGTCCAACTTCAGCTCAGGTCATGATCTCCTGGTTCACGAGTTTGAGCCTGGCGTCGGCCTCTGTGCTGACAGCTCTGAGCCTGGAGCCTGCTTCAGACTCTGTGTCTCCCTCTCTCTCTGCCTCTCCCCTGCTTGCGCTCAGTTTCCCTCCCTCTCTCTCTCTGTCTCAAATGAAAACATTACATTATTTTTAAGTTTATTTACTAATTTTTGAGAAAGAGAGAGCTAGGGAGTGTCAGAGAGAGAGGGGGAGAGAGAATCCCAAGCAGGCTCTGCACTGTCAGCACAGAGCCCATTGTGGGGCTTCAACTCACAAACCGTGTGATCATGACCTGAGCCAAAACCAAGAGTCGGACACTTAATCGGTGAGCCACCCAGGCTCCCCTTGTGTCTCTCTTAAAAACAGAAGCCGACATATGGCTTTGTTAAATGTCTCGATAATTTGCTTTCTAGTACTGATTTCTTTTCTTAGTTACAGCATTTTTTCAGCCAGCTAATTTTGCATTTACTTTATTCTTTTTATAGTTTCTTTGAATGCACCATTAGGTCATTGACCTTATGCCTTTCTTCTTTTCTAATATAAATATTTAGAACAATACATTTTCTTCTGATTGCTTCTTTAGCTGCCTCCCAATAATTTCAGTAAGTCTTGGGTTTATTATTCAGTTTGAAATATTTTCCAAGTTCCTTCGTGCTTTCTTCTTTGAGCCACGAGTTTCCAAATATTTAAAAATACGTTACCGTTACTAATTTTAAATAAAACTCCCCTGTGACCAGAGAACTTATTATGTAAAAACACAATCCTTTAAAACTCATGGAGACTTTTTTATGGCCCAACATATGATGTATCTGGGTGAATGTGCAAAGCACTTTTGTAAAGAATCTGTATTTTCTGTGGAGGACAAGGTCTTGCCCCTCCCACGGCTAGAATCCTTATTCCATCTCCCATCTCGGAGGCGACCCGAGGCCCCCCCCCCCGGTACCCCCCCCAGAACCCCTCCCCCACGCACCCTGGGCCAGTCAGTGCAGTACCTTCCAGCCCATCCCCCTCCCCGCACCCAGGCTCACAGCAGGGTGGCAGCACCCATCTAGTCCCTGGAAGCAGGGCTCCCCGACACGCTTAGACATTAGCCTTCCTCTCCCACTTCCTCACAACCGGAGCTCTCCGTCCCCCCTCCCAACCGTTACCCCTCGCTCCCTTGCTCTCCACACCCTCAGCCAGTCACCCTCCCTTGTGGCCCTCCGAGTCGCGCACCCACCTTAGCCGCCCCCTCTAGCCTCCCCACACCGAGGAGTCCTCCCACCAGCGCCTGCCAGCAGGGACCCTTCCCACACACACACACACACACACACACACGCACACAACCCGAGCGGGCGCCCCCTTCTTGCCAGGGGCAGTTGGCGCCCTTCTTTCCCCGCTCCCCCTTCCCCCGCGCAGAGCCCGGTAGCTTCCCCCCCCCCCCACGCCTCCCCAGTCCTAGGCTCCTCCCCATCCCCCCCACCTCAGCAGGGCGCTCCTCCCCCTCCCCTTCCGCCACTCCCAGTAGCCGTTAGTCCTCCCACCCAGTCTGAGCACCGGGCACCCTTCCTCTCCCGCACCCCCGACACCAGTGGTCAGGAGCTCTCTCCCCCTAGCCCCCGAAGCTAGCCGCCACCGCCCAGCGGCCAGCCCTGCCCTCTCACCACCCCACCAGGGAATCGTCCCCGCCACCGTCCTCCCCAGCGGTGCTCCCCTCAGGCCTCCAGCCTCTGGCACCAGGGAGCCCTCCTTACCTGCTCCTCACAAGCTTAGATATTAGCCCCACTGGAGCGCCCAACCAGACGCCCCTCAGCCAGCAGGCCTCCTCTCGGGCCTCCGACACTGTGGAATCTTTCCTTCCCTCGGGTGCCCCCGCCCCGCTCCCACACCGCCACGGGCGTCCGCGTTAGTTCTCCCCTCACCCGGAAGCATGCCCACCGTCTCCCCAACCTCCATTCGTGCCACGAGGACTCTGTTCCGGCCACCGCCCCCCGCCCCCGACCACAAGCCCTCTACTCTGGCCACCGGGCACCACCAGGAGCCCTCTATTCAGGGGACTGCCCCCCCCCCCACAAGCCCTCTATTCGGGCCAGGAGGCCTCTATTCCGCCCAACGCCCGCCCACGAGTCCTCTATTCCGCCCAACGCCCCCCCCCCCACGAGCCCTCTATTCGGCCACTAGGCCTCTATTGCGGCCACAGCCCCCACACAAGGCCGCTATTCCGGACACCAGCGCACCCCCCCCCCCCCCCACAATTCTCTTTTCCGGCCACCGTCGCCCCCCTCATGAGGCCTCTATTCCGGACAACCCCCCCAGCCCTCTTTTCTGGCCACGAGCCCTCTATTCCGCCCAACGCCCCCCCCCCCAGGAGCCCTCTATTCAGGCGAATGCCCCCCCCCCACGAGCCCTCTATTCGGCCACTAGGCCTCTATTCTGGCCACAGCCCCCACACAAGGCCGCTATTCCGGACACCAGGGCACCCCCCCCCACGAGTTCTCTTTTCCGGCCACCGTCCATCCCCCCTCATGAGGCCTCTATTCTGGACACCCCCCCCCCAGCCCTTTTTTCTGGCCAGGAGCCCTGTATTCCGCCCAACGCGCCCCCCCCACGAGCCCTCTATTCAGGCGAATGCCCCCCCCCCCCATGAGCCCTCTATTCGGCCACTAGGCCTCTATTCCGGCAACAGCCCCCACACAAGGCCGCTATTCCGGACACCAGCGCACCCCCCCCCCCCGCGAGTTCTCTATTCCGGCTACCGCCCCCCCCAACACGAGCCCTCTACTATGGCCAAGAGCCCCCCCACAACGAGCCCTTTAATCAGGCGAATGCCCCCTCCCACGAGCCCTCTATTCGGGGCACGAGGCCTCTATTCGCCCAACGCCCGCCCACGAGCCCTCTATTCCGCCCAACGCCCCCCCCCCCCCCCCCCCCCGCCACGAGCCCTCTATTCGGCCACTAGGCCTCTATTCCGGCCACAGCCCCCACACAAGGCCGCGATTCCGGACACCAGCGCACCCCCCCCCACGAGTTCTCTTTTACGGCCACCGTCCCCCCCCTCACGAGGCCTCTATTCCGGACACCCCCCCCCAGCCCTCTTTTCTGGCCACGAGCCCTCTATTCCGCCCACCCCTCCCCCCCACGAGCCCTCTATTCGGCCACTAGGCCCCACACAAGGCCGCTATGCCGGACACCAGCGCACCCCCCCCCCCCCACGAGTTCTCTTTTCCGGCCACCGTCCCCCTCCTCACGAGCTCTCTACTCCGGCCACCGGCGCTCCCCCACAAGCTCTCTATTCGGCCCACGGGCCCCCCCCAGGAGCCCTCTATTCAGGCGAATGCCCCCCCCCCAACGATCTCTCTTCGGGCCACGAGTCCTCTATTCCGCCCAACGCCCGCCCACGAGCCCTCTATTCCGCCCAACGCCCCCCCCCCCCCCCCCCCCCCCGCCACGAGCCCTCTATTCGGCCACTAGGCCTCTATTCCGGCCACAGCCCCCACACAAGGCCGCGATTCCGGACACCAGCGCACCCCCCCCTCCCCGAGTTCTCTTTTACGGCCACCGTCCCCCCCCTCACGAGGCCTCTATTCCTGACACCCCCCCCCCCCCCAGCCCTCTTTTCTGGCCAGGAGCCCTCTATTCCGCCCACCCCTCCCCCCCCACGAGCCCTCTATTCGGCCACTAGGCCTCTATTCTGGCCACAGCCCCCACACAAGGCCGCTATTCTGGACACCAGCACACCCCCCCCCACGAGTTCTCTTTTCCGGCCACCGTCCCCCCCCTCACGAGCTCTCTACTCCGGCCACCGGCGCCCCCCCACAAGCTCTCTATTCGGGCCACGGGCCCCCCCCAGGAGCCCTCTCTTAAGGCGAATCCCCCCCCCCCCACGAGCCCTCTATTTGGGCCACGAGCCCTCTATTTCGCCCAACGCCCCCCCCCCACCACGAGCCCTCTATTCGGCCACTAGGCCTCTATTGCGGCCACAGCCCCCACACAAGGCCGCTATTCCGGACACCAGCGCACCCCCCCCCCACGAGTTCTCTTTTACGGCCACCGTCCCCCCCCTCACGAGGCCTCTATTCCGGACACCCCCCCCCAGCCCTCTTTTCTGGCCACGAGCCCTCTATTCCGCCCAACGCTCCCCGCCCCCCACGAGCCCTCTATTCGGCCACTAGGCCTCTATTCTGGCCACAGCCCCCACACAAGGCCGCTATTCCGGACACCAGAGCACACCCCCCCCCCCACGAGTTCTCTTTCCCGGCCACCGGCGCCCCCCCACAAGCTCTCTATTCGGCCCACAGGCCCCCCCCAGGAGCCCTCTATTCAGGCGAATGCCCCCCCCAACCGAGCCCTCTATTCCGCCCAACGCCCGCTCAGGAGCCCTCTATTCCGCCCAACGCCCCCCCCCCCCCACGAGACCTCTATTCGGCCACTAGGCCTCTATTCCGGCCACAGCCCCCACACAAGGCCGCTATTCCAGACACCAGCGCACCCCCCCCCACGAGTTCTCTTTTACGGCCACCGTCCCCCCCCTCACGAGGCCTCTATTCCGGACAGCCCCCCAGCCCTCTTTTCTGGCCACGAGCCCTCTATTCCGCCCAACGCCCCCCGCCCCCCACGAGCCCTCTATTCGGCCACTAGGCCTCTATTCTGGCCACAGACCCCACACAAGGCCGCTATTCCGGACACCAGCCCGCACCCCCCCCCCCCACGAGTTCTCTTTCCCGGCCACCGTCCCCCTCCTCACGAGCTCTCTACTCTGGCCACCAGCGCCCCCCCACAAGCTCTCTATTCGGCCCACGGGCCCCCCCCAGGAGCCCTCTATTCAGGCGAATGCCCCCCCCAGGAGCCCTCTATTCGTACCATCGGCCCCCCCCAAGAGGCCTCTATTCAGGCAACCGCCCCCCCACGAGCCCTGTACTCCAGCCACCGCCCCCTCCCCCCCAACCACGAGCTCTCTACTCCGGCCACCAGCGCCGCCTCACGAGCCCTCTACTCCGGCCACCGCCCCCCTCCCCCCACGAGCCCTCTATTCAGGCGACTGCCCCCCCCCACGAGCCCTCTTCGGGCCACGAGCCCTCTATTCCGCCCAACGCCCGCCCACGAGCCCTGTATTCCGCCAAACGACCCCCCGCCCCCCACGAGCCCTCTATTCGGCCACTAGACCTCTATTCTGGCCACAGCCCCCACACAAGGCCGCTATTCCGGACACCAGCGCGCACCCCCCCCCCCACGAGTTCTCTTTTCCGGCCACCGTCCCCCCCCTCACGAGCTCTCTACTCCGGCCACCGGCGCCCCCCCACAAGCTCTCTATTCGGCCCACGGGCCACCCCCAGGAGCCCTCTATTCAGGCGAATGCCCCCCCCCAACGAGCCCTCTATTCGGGCCACGAGCCCTCTATTCCGCCCAACGCCCGCCCACGATCCCTCTATTCCGCCCAACGCCCCCCCCCCCTCACGAGACCTCTATTCGGCCACTAGGCCTCTATTCCGGCCACAGCCCCCACACAAGGCCGCTATTCCGGACACCAGCGCACCCCCCCCCCCCGCGAGTTCTCTATTCCGGCTACGGCCCCCCCCAACACGAGCCCTCTACTATGTCCACGAGCCCCCCCACAAGCTCTCTATTCGGCCCACGGGCCCCCCCCAGGAGCCCTCTATTCAGGCGAATGCCCCCCCACGAGCCCTCTATTCGTACCATCGGCCCCCCCAAGAGGCCTCTATTCAGGCAACCGCCCCCCCACGAGCCCTGTACTCCAGCCACCGCCCCCTCCCCCCCAACCACGAGCTCTCTACTACTCCGGCCACCAGCGCCGCCTCACGAGCCCTCTACTCCGGCCACCGCCCCCCTCCCCCCACGAGCCCTCTATTCAGGCGAATGCCCCCCCCCCCACGAGCCCTCTATTCGGGCCACGAGCCCTCTATTCCGCCCAACGCCCGCCCACGAGCCCTCTATTCCGCCCAACGACCCCCCGCCCCCCACGAGCCCTCTATTCGGCCACTAGGCCTCTATTCCGGCCACAGCCCCCACACAAGGCCGCTATTCCGGACACCAGCGCACCCCCCCCCCCACGAGTTCTCTTTTACGGCCACCGTCCCCCCCCTCACGAGGCCTTATTCCGGACACCCCCCCCCCCGGCCCTCTTTTCTGGCCACGAGCCCTCTATTCCGCCCACCCCTCCCCCCCACGAGCCCTCTATTCGGCCACTAGGCCTCTATTCCGGCCACAGCCCCCACACAAGGCCGCTATGCCGGACACCAGTGCACCCCCCCCCCCACGAGTTCTCTTTTCCGGCCACTGTCCCCCCCTCACGAGGCCTCTATTCTGGACAGCCCCCCAGCCCTCTTTTCTCGCCAGGACCCCTCTATTCCGCCCAACGCCCTCCCCCCACGAGCCCTCTATTCGGCCACTAGGCCTCTATTCCGGCCACAGCCCCCACACAAGACCGCTATTCCGGACACCAGCGCACCCCCCCCCCACGAGTTCTCTTTTACGGCCACCGTCCCCCCCCTCACGAGGCCTCTATTCCGGACCCCCCCCCCCCCCCGCCCTCTTTTCTGGCCACGAGCCCTCTATTCCGCCCAACGCTCCCCGCCCCCCACGAGCCCTCTATTCGGCCACTAGGCCTCTATTCTGGCCACAGCCCCCACACAAGGCCGCTATTCCGGACACCAGAGCACACCCCCCCCCCCCACGAGTTCTCTTTTCCGGCCACCGTCCCCCTCCTCACGAGCTCTCTACTCCGGCCACCGGCGCTCCCCCACAAGCTCTCTATTCGGCCCACAGGCCCCCCCCAGGAGCCCTCTATTCAGGCGAATGCCCCCCCCAACCGAGCCCTCTATTCCGCCCAACGCCCGCCCAGGAGCCCTCTATTCCGCCCAACGCCCCCCCCCCCCCCCCACGAGACCTCTATTCGGCCACTAGGCCTCTATTCCGGCCACAGCCCCCACACAAGGCCGCTATTCCGGACACCAGCGCACCCCCCCCCCCCGCGAGTTCTCTATTCCGGCTACGGCCCCCCCCAACACGAGCCCTCTACTATGTCCACGAGCCCCCCCACAAGCTCTCTATTCGGCCCACGGGCCCCCCCCAGGAGCCCTCTATTCAGGCGAATGCCCCCCCCACGAGCCCTCTATTCGTACCATCGGCCCCCCCCAAGAGGCCTCTATTCAGGCAACCGCCCCCCCACGAGCCCTGTACTCCAGCCACCGCCCCCTCCCCCCCAACCACGAGCTCTCTACTCCGGCCACCAGCGCCGCCTCACGAGCCCTCTACTCCGGCCACCGCCCCCCTCCCCCCACGAGCCCTCTATTCAGGCGAATGCCCCCCCCCCCACGAGCCCTCTATTCGGGCCACGAGCCCTCTATTCCGCCCAACGCCCGCCCACGAGCCCTCTATTCCGCCCAACGACCCCCCGCCCCCCACGAGCCCTCTATTCGGCCACTAGACCTCTATTCTGGCCACAGCCCCCACACAAGGCCGCTATTCCGGACACCAGCGCGAACCCCCCCCCCACGAGTTCTCTTTTCCGGCCACCGTCCCCCCCCCTCACGAGCTCTCTACTCCGGCCACCGGCGCCCCCCCACAAGCTCTCTATTCGGCCCACGGGCCCCCCCCAGGAGCCCTCTATTCAGGCGAATGCCCCCCCCCAACGAGCCCTCTATTCGGGCCACGAGCCCTCTATTCCGCCCAACGCCCTCCCACGAGCCCTCTATTCCGCCCAACGCCCCCCCCCCCCAACGAGACCTCTATTCGGCCACTAGGCCTCTATTCCGGCCACAGCCCCCACACAAGGCCGCTATTCCGGACACCAGCGCACACCCCCCCCTCCACGAGTTCTCTTTTCCGGCCACCGTCCCCCCCCTCACGAGCTCTCTACTCCGGCCACCGGCGCCCCCCCACAAGCTCTCTATTCGGCCCACGGGCCCCCCCCAGGAGCCCTCTATTCAGGCTTATGCCCCCCCCACGAGCCCTCTACTCCAGCCATCGCCCCCTCCCCCCCAACCACGAGCTCTCTACTCCGGCCACCGGCGCCGCCTCACGAGCCCTCTACTCCGGCCACCGCCCCCCTCCCCCCGCGAGCCCTCTATTCGGGCCACGAGGCCTCTATTCGGGGCACCCTCCCCCCCCACGAGCCTTCTATTCCGGCCATCCTCACCCACCTCGGCTCCCCGCCCGGGCACCCGCACCCGACGCAGCCGGGAACTCCGAAGCCCCGGTGCTAACACGGCCCGCGCCCACCCTCTTACCTTCTCCAGCTGGGGGACCGACCCCACGCTCCCACTCACAAGGGTCTGAAGAACTCGCCTCAGCCGCAGAGCCGGGAACTGCGTGGCCGCCTCTCCCAAGCACTCGGTGCGAAGGCCACGCGGGCTTCCAGCTCTCCCAGAAGCCCCCAGGCCGAGAAGCTAGAAAGTTCTCGGCGACGCGCTCTTTACGGAGCAAATGATTGGACCAGGAGAGCACGTGAGGAGGCAAAATGTTACTGTAGCGACTGGGCCTCGCGAGCCGTGGGGGCTCGAGGTTCCAAGGCTCGGAGCCTGCAGAAGGCTCCCCGCCTTCACTTTGCACCCTTACGATGGCCTCCCGACAAGGCGGTGGCGTCGGAGGGACAGACCTGCAGACCCAGGGCTCATCGTGGCGAATCGGGCAGAGTTCCTTCAGAGGTGGCTTTCTGTGGTGGTTGGTAAGGTCACAAACATATTCTCTATTTCTATTGATTTCGGATCTAGCTGTTTCAACTGCTGAGGCAGACATGTTAAAATCTCCACCTATACTTGTGGGAAAGTCTGTTTTTCTCTGGATTCTGTCAACTTTTGTTTCATGTATTTGGCAGCCCTTTTATTGGCTGCAAGGAAGTCTATCAGTTCTGTGTTCCTGATTAATTGATGCTTACATCATCATTACCTTTTATGTCGGGCGATAGTCTTGCCTTTAAATATGTTTTGTCTAATTTAATAGAGCCATTCCCACTTTCTTAGGCTTACTATTTGCATGCTATATAATGTGGGATTCTCTCACTATCAACATATCGGAGTCCTTATTTTTATTATTTTTAAGAAAATTTTTTTAATGTTTATTTATTTTTGAGACAGAGACAGAGCATGAACGGGGGAGGGGCGGGGAGAGAGGGAGGCGCAGAATCCGAAGCAGGCTCCAGGCTCGGAGCTGTCAGCACAGAGCCCGATGCGGGGCTGGAACTCACGGACTGCGAGATCATGACCTGAGCCGGAGTTGGACGCCCGACCGAATGAGCCACCCAGGCGCCCCATATTTTCAAATTGCATCTCCTGTAGACAGCAAAATCCTCGCTCCTTCTTCATTCTGACAATCTGTGCCTTGCAGTTGCAGTGTTTAACCCGTTAACTTTGACTATACCTTTTGAACGGTTGGATTTAGGTGTGTCTTCTTACTGTCCGTCTCAGTCTGCTCATCAGGCTGCTGTGACAAAATATCACAGACTGGGTGGCTTATAAACAACAAACTATTTCTTTCTCACAGCTCTGGCGTCTAGAAAGGCCACGATCAAGGTCCTGGCAGATTCTGTGTCGGGTGAGAGCCCGCTTTCACAGTTAACAGACAGCCATCTTCTGCCCATGTCCACAGGAGTGGGTGAGGGACCTCTCCGGAGCCTCTCTTATGATGGATGGCACTAACCCCATTCAAGGGCTCCTCCCCACGACCTAATCACCTCCCAAAGTCACCTCCTAACTCGCTGCGATTGGGATTTAACATGTGAATTTGGGGGAGGACACGAACATTCAGTCTGTAGCACTGTCTGTCCATCTATTTTTGTTCCTATGTTCCCCTTTTCCTGCCTGAGATAATGAATTATTTAAAATTCCACCGTAACTTATCTACGGCTTTTTTAGGCAGCTATCATTTTGCATTGCATTGTTTTTACAGTGATTCCTCTACAGACTACAACGCATACCCTTAACCGTTCACTTGTCTACTTGAGGTTAGTGTTGTACCACTTTACGTAAACGTAAGAACCTTCCCACCATATAGATTCATTCGCCCTCTACCTCATCCCTCATGCTGTAGTTGCCATATGTGTTACGTCTACCTCTATTATAAAGCCTACAATACGCTAGTATAGTTTCTACTCGACATGGTCATACGTGTGACAAAGATATTGAGAGCAAATAAGTATTCTTCAATAGTTGCCTACATGTTTACCATTTCTGGCGTTCTTCATCTCTAACCAAAAAATCAAATTTTCCTTCCACTGTCATGTTTCTTTAGAAAGACTCCCTGGGGTGTCTGGGTGGCTCAGTCGGTTGGGCGTCCGACCTCAGCTCAGGTCATGATCTCACGGTTTCTGAGTTCAAGCCCCAGGTTCAAGGTGAACAAGGCACACATCCTCAATTTTGGGCCTTTCACATGGGGATTCCATTCACTGTGGCTGGGGGCTCAGGGAGAGCACCAGCCTGGGCAGAAAAGCGTGAGTTGCATTTTGGACATGTGAGTTGCACGCATCCAAGTGGCGATGTCTAGAATGCAGCTGGATAGAAGGGGCAGGGACTCTGAGGAGACGTCTGGGCTAGGGAAAGAGTGGGGCATTATGGAAAGCTCCAGGTGGCCCGGGGATGAGTCCACCTACAGACGTGTCTCACCTGCCCCTCCTCCCAAGTGTACACACAGGCCTGGGGACGGGCCCCTAGTGGGAACAGGCAGTGGGGGGCGAGGTGCAGCTGGCTGCAGGTCGACCTCAGGCTGAGTAGCTGCCCTAGGCTGCTGGAAGGTGGGCCTCCCGTCCGCCAGCACACCTCGGAAAAGCTGGATAGCTCTCGCAGGTCCCTATGATTGGTGACCCTTCTGGCCACAGCCCTTGCCGCCCAAAGGAATGCCTGGAGACAGGACACTGCTGGCTGCTCTCCCAGCAGCCATTCGCCCTTACTTCTTTGCTCTGAGGACCCCCTTTTTTGTTTCAGTGTCTGTCCCTCCCTCACACAGCTCAGGGCATGATAACCCCCAATCCCCAAATCCAGAGGCAGGTCTGATTGGTCCACGGCCAGCGGCGCATGGCATCCCTAGGGCAACTAGTAGTGATCTGGGCAGCCCACCACCCACAAGGCCCAGCAGGGTGGGAGGAGAGGACTCACATTCTGTGTGAGGAGGAGGGCTTCTCTTTCTTCGGGCAGGGTCAAGGAAGCACGTGGTCCCAACTGCTGCTGACAGACCTTCCCCAGAACACAGAGAGCAGCCTGACTCCGGAGCCAAGACTCGATGCTACCAGGAGGCTGGGTCGGGGCGCCTGGGGGTGCTCAGTCGGTTGCGCGTCCGACTTCAGCTCAGGTCATGATCTCGTGGTTCACGAGTTCGAGCCCCGCGTCGGCCTCTGTGCTGACAGCTCGGAGCCTGGAGCCTGCTTCGGATTCTGTGTCTCATTCTCTCTCTGCCCCTCGCCCACTTGTGCTCTGTCTCCCTCTGTCCCTCAAAAATAAATGTAAAAAAAAAAATTAAGAAGGAGGCTGGCTCTTGGGGCAGTGTAGCACCTAAGGACACAGAGTGTGGGGGGGGGCATCAAGGGACAGTGGTAGTAGGCACATTGGGAGGGTCAGTGAAGGGACGGGGTGGCCATACTGGAAGGGACAGTTGAGGGACCGTGGTGGCCACACTGAGGAAGGACAGCAAAGGAAAAGTGTTGGCTCCCCTCTGGGAGATTCAGCGGCCAGAGCAGCAATGCCGTCATCGGCAAAGCCCCAGCTCCAGCCTGAGCTTCAAGCCCACAAAGGCCAAGGTGGGCTGTTTGGAAGGGAGGGTTTTGCTCCCTCCTGGCACCCAAGCCCGACGCCACTGCCCCCACCATCCTCGCTACGAGCGCCCCATCAAACCTCAGGGACCCCAAGGGTATGAGGACTGGCCCCCCATGTGACATAACATCTCCCCCCGCACGAGCCACTCAGTGTTCTGACCCTGGCGCCGGGTAAGGAGCAGCCTCCGTGACCCGGCACGCTGACTGCCACGCGCATTCCCAGCTACCGCACACCCCAGGGCCCCCCCCCCCGCCCCGTCTCCCAGCAGGACGGTTTGGACCGCCCCCTCCTCCACCCGCAGGCTCCGCTCCATGCATGCCACCTTCACCACAGGGGTGCGCAGGTGCGGGGACCTGCATAGAAACAGCTTGTGCTGTCCATCTGTCCACAAACCAGCTCACCTCCCATGTCAATCCCGGGCTCTGTCTGTCACCCTCAGTTGGTGTCAAGGCCCTGCACGGGCCCCGCACCGCCTTCCTCCATGGGAGGAATGGGCTGGCAGAGCAGGTCGGCCACAGCGTAGGTGGCATGGGGGGCACGGGTGGCGTCCTCCCGCAGGCACCACCCCAGGCCAGCCACCTGCGACTTTGCCCCACGGCCTCCTCGGGCCTGGCCTCCCTGCACCTGGCTCAGACCCCACCCTCCCCAGCGAGAGGTTCACTCACTTCCACTGATGACTTAGATTCCCCTGGACTCCTTCTTCAGTCCCCTTCCCCACTGGGGTCCCTGGGACCTGCTGCCCTCAGGGCACCATCCCCTGCCTGCAGTGGGCAAGGCTGCCTCTCTCCAGGAAGGTTCACCCTCCTCCCACAATGAGGGGAGGCACATGGGAGGAGAGAGGGAGCAGGACGGCCCTGTGCCGATCACTGTTGGAGCCGACCGGGGCGTCCACAGACTTCTGTCCTATTACGCTCTCCGGGCTCGGGCTCGGCGTGTGTTTGAAATTCTTGGGAATAAAAAACTTGAAAAAAGGCTAGAAGGGAAATTTTCCTCCTGCTACAACGGTGGGCTTACCAGTTTCTCTTCGTAGGTCTATCACCTCTGCTTTAGGCATTCTGACGCTGTCCAGGCTAAGTGTAGTAATGCCACCACCGCCGACGTGAGAAGCCCAAACGGTCGAACACAATGACACATCGTCTCTCTTTTCTTTGTTTTCGCAGCCCTGTTACAACCATTCCACAGTGGGTGCTGGCACGCACTCCTAGAACCTGCTCCTGGCCTGCTGCTCTCACGCCCATCCTTCCATAAAGGTTGAATGTTCCGGGCCAAAGGGGCTACCTTCCCTGAGTCTGTCCCACCCTCCGCCATCCAATGACTGCCAGCCGATGTGGGGCGGAGAGGCCCAGTCCCTTTCCCTCAGCAGGCTCAGCCCATTCCCTGGGATGTGGGTTTTCTGGGGCTGCTGCCGTGAGTTGCCACGAGCCAGGTGGCTTAAACCTCTAGCAGTGCACGCCCTCGTGGCTCTGGGGGCCGGAAGGCCAAACTTAAGGGTGTTAATAGGGCTGCGCTCCTTCCAAAAGCTGGGAGCAGGGGAGCGTCTTTCTTGCCTCTCCGGGTCTCGCGGGGCTCTCCGCATTCCTGGACTGGTGGCCGCACGCCTCCATCCCCTGTCTACGCCTCCGTGCGGGCTTCTCTCCGTGTGTCTCTTCTGTCTCTCACAAGGACCCGTGTCATTGGATTTAGGGCACACCTGGAGAACCCAGGATGACCTCCAGATTCTTAACTTCATCACACCTGCAAAGACCCTTTTTCCAAAAAAGGTCACAGTCACAGGTTCCAGGAGTTAGGATGTGACACATCTTTTCAGGGGCCACCGTACACCCAACTAGACCTCAAGAGCCCAGGCCCAGGCCTGCCCAGCCAGTCTCCCCGGGGGAGGGTCAGAGCCCGCAGCGAAGGACCACAGGGGACTCTTCTGCCTCTGTTCCGGGGAAGGGCCCCCAAAGCTGTGTTGCCCTTGGCCTCCTGCGAGGCCTGCTCCCTGCAGCCACAAGTACCCTGAGTGAGTGTCCCAGCTCTCCCCCTGAGCCAGGGGTAAGTAGCTGAAGGCCTCTGGCTGCAGACCAAGGCTCTCCTGGCCAGGGCCTAGGGCCATTTGAAAACAAGAGATGCCCGAGCTCTGCTTTTGTGAGGAGGGGTACCGCTCAGAGGCAGAAAGGGTGCCCACCTCATACTCACTTCCCAGCCCCCCGCCCCGGCGGGGGGGGGGGGGGGGCGGGGAGGGGGGTGTTAGGGGGGTGCTGGGTGGGTGAGACACGCAGTTCGCCGGTTCTTCCTCGTTGCTTTTCTTTGCCAGCCTCTTTCATAGTCCTGACCTCAAGTAACCCATTATCAGTGGAGCATGCGTCCGGAGTCAGCCCTGGATTCCAATCCTGGCTCTGCCACGTGGACGGTGACCTGTCGGAAAATGGAGAGCCCGGTGCCCAACCTGCAGCCCAGCTCAGTGGTCACGAAAGGGTCTGGGGGGCAGGGGCGGCAGATGGAAAACGGGTGCGGCTCTTTCCTTCATCTGTCTGCGCACGGACTTCCCCAAGGTCCCCCCTCAGTGCACCCCCTTTTCTCCTCTTTGCCCTCCTGGCTTAAGTGCGTTGGTCTCTTACTGGGTGCCCCCACAGCATCCCATGGATCCCAGATGGATGAACAGATGACTGGATGGACTCAAAACTCCCGAGGTCTGACCCACGGGAGGTGCTCGGCCAATGCCGCCCCTCCCCTGGCCCCTTGGCGGCGGGGGGGGGGGGGCACGGCGGGCCGGCCACTGCTACTCAAGTCCTGGAAGCAGCCCAGATGGGAAGCAGAAGTGCCCCGGGGTGCCCTGGCAATCAGGCCAGATCCCCCGTGGGGCGCGCTGGGACCGGCGCGGGGCCCAGCCGCCCTCCCGCTGCGACGCGCATGCTCCATGCCCCCCACCCGCCGCGCTTGGTTCCCACGCCGCCGCCACCGCCGCCGCTGCCGCCCCGGCCCCGCCCGCTCCCCGCCCACCTCCAGGCCCTGCTCCTGGCTCTAGACAGAAGAGGACGGACAGCCTCGCAGAACGCGCCTCCTGAGAGCGGCGCCCAGGTACCAGGTCGAGACCGGGCGGGGAATCCCGCCATCTCCTGGGGCCGCTGTCCCCGAGGGCTTCTCGGAGGCGGCAGCCTTGGCCTTGGGCTTGCCGGGGGCGGGGGTTAGGACCGACAGCCTGGCAGCGGCCCGCGGAGCCCCAGTATGCCGGCCTGGCAGGGCTGTGGCGGCCCAGAGCGGGACCCTGCGGAGGCGGGGGGGGGGGGGGGGCGTCTCGGCAGGCAGGTGGCCATGGGGCGAGGGAGAGGGCCCCTGGAAAGCAGCCTATGTTTATCGACTGCCATTCGCCTCTGATCCTGGAGCTGGCAAGGGAGCCCCCGGAAGGGTAAGTTTGGATTTTGCGCCCGTGTGTGTGTGTGTGTGTGTGTGTGTGTGTGTGCGCGCGCGCTGGGCAGGCCGGCAATTCGAGGTGGCGGCACTCCTGCTCAGGGGCACCTGGCGAACTCAGCAGGCACAGGCGGTAAGGGTCCCAGACGTGTCCTGGCCGCTAGCTATCAAGGGGGCGGGGGGCGGTGGTGCCCCCCCTTTGGTGAGACCGTTGGTGGTGAGGAGCTCCCCAGAAGAAGGTGTAAGAAGAGGAAGCCAGGGGTGGGATGGAGGGCCCGCAAGATCAAGAGAGGGAGGGAGCGAGCTGAGCGGGGAAGGAGCTCCCGCAGTCCTCCAGTCCCACAGATGTGTGCCTGGCAGCCCCTGCGGGCCAGGCCCCTGCAGGCATTGGCGATATGGCAGGGAAGAAAATGGCAAAACTCGCCCCACGTGGGTCCAGGCCTAGTGGCAGGGCGCACACGACAGGACAGCAAACATCTTAAATGAAGGATGCTAGAGTGTGTTCATCGGTGGTAAGTGCCCTGGGGAAACTAGAGCAGAGGGAAGGAGGTGAGGGGTTGGGTCGCAAGTCTGAGTAGATGAAGGTATTTCAGAAAACCTTGAAGGAGATGAGAGCGTGTACCGGGCGGAGGGAACAACCAGTGCAAAGGGCCTGAGGTATGAGTGGACTGGTGTGTGGCAGGGAATGCGCAGAGGACGGTGTGGCAGGGGCAGAGGGAGCAAGCAGGTGGGAGGGGGGCAGGGCGAGGCCAGGAGGGGCCACATGGGTCTACTCTGAGTCAGATGGGCACCCCGGGGAGGGCCGTGAGCAGGCAAGGACAGAACCCCATTAGGAGGTGGCCCTGTTTACCATCAGTTCAGCCTCTGCCCCGCCCCCGCCCCCCACCGCCCAGGACAGGGGAGACCCCAGTTGCAAGGCTGATCCTCAGATGATCCTTAGAGGGCTTTGTTGGGTGGAGCAGCGTGGAAGGCCCTGGGGTGACCTGCGGCCTCCCTAGGCCCAGGGCCCTGGGGCCGACCCACCCAGCGGGCTGCAAGCGCTGAGGTCCCCAGGGAAGGCTGCCGGAGCCAGGAGGAGGCAGCCGGGGTCTGGAAGTGCCAGGCCTCAGAGGAAGTCCGCCAGGAAGGAAGAAGCCTGACGGCAAGAGGCCTGGCGCCACTCCTCCTCACAGATGAAGAAGCCCCAGTTCCTGATCCCAGTTCCTGTGTGGGGTCGCCTCCTGCCTTTCCTGGAGTTTGTGTTCTGTGTTCTTTTCCTGGGGAAATAGCCCCATCTCCTGGTCTTCTGGAGGCACCAGCACGGAAGCCCACTGGCTGCCTCTTTTTTTTTTTTTTTTTCTTTAATTTTGTTTAAATCTTTCTCTATTTTTGAGAGGGACAGAGAGCCACAGAGCGCAAGCAGGGGAGGGACACAGAGAGAGGGAGGCACAGAATCCCAAGCAGGCTCCTGGCTCCGAGCCGTCAGCACAGAGCCCGAGGCGGGGCTCGAACTCACGAACCGAACCGTGAGATCCTGACCTGAGCCCAAGTCGGAGGCTTAACCGACTGAGCCACCCGGGTGCCCCTCCCTTTTCATTTTGAACACCGGCAAGCAAACAAACAGACGAAATCGAGAGGACAGTCTAAGGCAGCGCAGGTGCCCACCCCCCGGGGCTAGCGGCGGCCTCCAGCTTGCCTTGTTTGCTTGTTTCTCTCTTTCTCGGTTTCTCCCTCCCTTTGTCCTTCTATCCTTCGCTCCCTGCTTTTCTCGCTCTCTCGCTCTCTCTTTCTCTCCCTCCTTTTCCCTTTCCTTTGTTTCTGCTGAAATAGTTTACAGGAAGCGTGCATACCATTTTCTCCCTACGTGCTTCAAGAAGGAAGGACATTTCCTCCCATGACCCAGGGCCGTTATCCATCCAACCCATGCCCGGCGCGGGCTCCTGCTGTCGTCTGAGAGCCTCTGCACAGTCACCCTCCAGGCCCCCACTGCCTTTGACTCCTCTTTCCTTCACGCCAGCATCTCATCAAGGACTTTGTTACACTTGACCATTGGCCGTCTGGTTATCTTTTCATCTGAAGCAGCCTCTCTCCCCGGCCTCGTCTTTTCCCCCTGGCGCTGAGACACGCAGGGGACCGGGAACAGCCCACCTTCTAGATTGGGCCGGTTGCTCCCTTGTAGCTAGTGTCTTTAAGTGGTCCCTCTGTCCCCAGTATCCTTTATAAACCGGGTGTGGGGGCACAAGGCTGCACTAGAATTGGGTCCAGCTTTGGCAAGAGCCTTGTGCCCTCCCTGGGGTGGCATCGTCACAGGAGGGCTGTCCGACCTGTGTCCAGCAGCCGTTCGCTTAGCTTTCTGTCTCGGGACCAGCGGTAAGCAGGGGAAGACATCTTGACATCGTGCGGCTATCCACGCCTCCGAGGCGTGTCACCCGGCGGTTTTCGCGTCCACTCCGCCTTAAGGGATTCTTTCCATCTGATTAATGTAAATGTCTTCATCAGACGCATGAGTTTATTTCTTCTGGGCTAGTGTTGGTTGACAGCTCGTCACTGGCGATAAGGGACCTTGCGGCAATTTAAATGCTCCGGGACCCCGTCCCCCCATCCTCTCTCCTGTAGCATGAATAAGCTGGAGTCACCCATGCAGCAAAAGCATCCTGGGCCCGCTCCCCACCAGCCACTGCCTGGCTCTTCCGCTTCCCCACCGGGGAATTGCACATTCTGGCCTCCAGCTGGGTGCGGAGCACATCCTTGGAGCAAACTTTCTTCGGCCCCGCTGTTTCCTGGCACTGAGAGCCGATGCGGAGGAATCAGACACTGCCCGCTCTGTCCCTGACAGACTCTTCCTGCCCTTGGTGTGAGCCCCCGCTGCCTCCTGTCCCCAAGGCACACACGTGGTCTCTCCCCTTTTGCACCCCCACCCCGGCCCCAGTCTCAGCCCCGGGACCGCCCGGCTTGGGCCCACCCAAGGGCCAGATATGAGCCATGCCCTTAGCCTGCTACCCTCTTTGCTGACCCGCAGCCTTCGGCTCTCAGCCTGAACGTGACTCCTTCAGAGAGCACCCCTCCCCTAGCTATCGTGGCTCCCTCCATAGCGCGTTTCGCTAGCCTGGTCTTCCTCTGTTCCTTGACACTGAGGTTGTTTACAGGTGGAGTGGTATGTGTGTGTTGGGAGTTTTTCTGTGAGGACCCTGACCTGAGAGGAAAAGGGGTCAGCAGTGGAGCTTCCGGGGATGGCTGGAAAGTCGGGGTGCAGGGGTCCTGCCCCCATGGGAAGAAAGGAATGAGAAAGAGGAAGCCAAGGCTCGCCGGAGGTGGGCAGGACTCCCTGTCTGGCGGCCCACCGCCCAGGTGAGGGGAGAGGGCGGCAGCTCAGTCTGGGAAAGTGTTATGGGTTGGATTGTGTCCCCCAAGAAAGATGTGTTCGAGTCTTGCGCGCCAGCAGCTGTGACTGGGACCTAACCTGGATGAGGTGGTGCTGGACTAGGGCGGGCCTCATCTCGCACTTGGCTTTTGCCAATCCCCTGAGCTTGTATGTACCCCCGCGATGGCAGCCATTCTCTTGAAGGCCGGACCCAAGGTGAGCGGGGCTGCCTGACCGTCTCCGTCCGCCCCCTCATCATGCCCCAGCCTCACAGCTCTGGCAACCCCGAGTCTCCCCTTAGCTGCTGAGTTCTCTGAGTCCCCACCCCCACCCCCACCCCATGTTTGGCTGCCGCCCGCCCATCCTGTGACCCATGGGGCTGAATTCCCCTGCAGCCCCAGGAATTTCTCACTTTAGGTGCCGGTATCGTTTGAAGACGTGCCCGTGTACTTCATCAAGACAGGATGGAAGCTTCTGGACCTCAGTCAAAGGATCCCCTCTACAAGAGAGTGTTGCTGGAGAACTACCGCCATTTGGTGTCACTGGGTAAGGACCTCACACCCACGTCCAGTCGCCGCTACTGGATCTCTGAACGGAATCGCTTGTTGGTTACCATAAGCCCGAGAATACGTGCATTGACCCGTAAGTGGTAACCGCACGGGCCCCCATCATAGTACTTTTGCATAGAAAGTCGTGGGTTGACTAGACCTCTTCTACCCAAAAGGTGGACGCACGTTATCCTTGAATGTGTATGTGCGCTCTTTGAGACTTCATTTATTTTTGTCAAGGCTGCACTGTACAGAGTTTAGCGGTTTCTGTTCCTTGAGCCAAGCCAGGCGAAGAGGCCCAGGAGAAGAAGAGCGTTTGGTTTTGCAGCCTGAATCAATCCAGAAAGGAGCTGGGGTGCCCCCCCCCCACTGCGACTCACTGCAACCCACTGCGACTCACTGCGACCCACTGCCTGCGGGGCTGCAGGGGGCCTGTTTCCTCCATTTTTTGTCTCCAGATTTAAACTCTATAATCTAACCACACACAGGGAGACTACTTTCTTCCCCTTGGTTCTTTCTGACCCTCACTGGGCAGATGCAGGGTTCACAGCGCAGTTCCGGAATCGTCAGTCGATGCCACATGTCCCAGCAGCCTCCTGACCTCCCTGCAGGCCAAGGAATAACACCGTTATCCGGCTGGCCCCAGTCACCACCTGCTTGGGGCTCCCCGTGCCCGCCTGGCCCCCATGCATCCAAAGTCCATGCATCCAGAGTCCATGGCGGTGCCCATGTTGCTGCTCAACCTCGTGGACCAGCTGGGGGAGGCGGACGAGGAGCTGGCGGGCAACTACGCGGAGCTGGGGGACTGGTGCGCCCAGAGGATCCTGCAGCACTTTCAGGTTGGGGACGTTTCCGGGGGCTGGGAGGCGGACGCTGGCCGTCAGGATGGGTCTCGGGGGGCTGGGGAGCAGGGGACGCCCGCTCCCCACCCCCTGCAGCACCTCCTTGGCTCACGCCCCACCACCGCCACCCCAGCTGGGCGCCGATGGTCCCCTTTACGGATGGGGAGACACGGAGGCCGGGGAAGCGCAGGACCCTACACCCTGGGGAAGGAGGAGGGCCCAGGGGAGCTGGGGTGGGGGGGAGGCGCCAAGGGCAGGAGGGAGGGTGCCGGAGCCCCTGGCGTGTTAGAGGGAGCAGGAGACCCGGCCAGATCCAACTCTTTCCAGGCCTCTGTGTGTTCCAGGACAGCCACTTTGGTGGTGGTAGCAGGATATCCTGCTTGGAGATGGTCGGACTTGGCAGGTGCCTGGAGGATGAACTTCAGGAAGGTGTGGGAGATGCATTTGGCCAACTGTCACTATCAGGGAGTGAACTTCTCAAATTCAAGAAGAATTTGGAACTCTGTCTCCGAATGCTACTGTTATTATAATTTTGTCGTCCACTTTCACCCTCCGACTGTCAGGGCCGGCCTTCCGCGACAGGGGCCATGGTCTTAGCTGCCGGCACCTGTTTCTCGGGTTCCCGCGCCATGTGCTCTCAGGCTTTACGCCAGCAGCTGCATGATGCCTGACGCTTTTCAAGCAGCCCACTGGACTTCGGAAGAAAAGTTTCAGTAGCATGTTTTGCAGAAGGAACTTTGTCCCTAGGATAAACAGTTTGGTCAAATCTCAGAAAATCTTTGTGTTTAGTTACTATAGCAGTCCTTGTGACAGCAACTATGTCCCTAAAGCACGTTATAAAGTCTGGTGTGAAGGGTGTTTAGTCGAGATCAAATGTGTTTTAAGAGCCTTGTTTTTCCCTGAAACTTGGTTCCTTTCTTCATGTGTTACATTCTTTATTATTTCAAGATCAGAGATGATTTCTCAAAGAAACAGTTGTATACAAGTTGGGACATAGTTCCTCCTGGAAGTTCTGCTTTATTTCATCCTGGCAAAAATGAGAATTCTCCATAGGACTTTTTCCGAAAACACTCACGGCCTACGTGGAATCAAACAACTGAATGATGCATCCCATTCTGAAAGTCGTTCTACTCAGTGCTACGATGGGGTCCTCAGGGAAGTGGAGGGTCCCGGAGCAGCTGAGTGAAACTGAGGGCAGGAGCGAGGGGGCCAGAAACCGAGGGCACGTTAAAAAGCAGGAAACCCAAACCACTATGCGAGTCTACCAAACCAGCGAGTGAGGAATTATTCTGTGTCGTATTATTATTAACAACACATAAACACTCTCTATTTTATATGCTTTTAAATTTATTGTTAAATACACAAGCAAAACATGAATATAATTCTCATTTTAAAATATTAAACAAATAGGAATAAAATAAAAGCTCCTTTTAGCCATTCTCTAGGCCCCTCTCAATTCCCCCTTTCCCGGAAGATCCTTCCCGACATTTCCTGCATGTTTACATGCATATATGTACGGACACACTGGAGAGTTTCTCATACTCTACGCTTATTCTGCAACTTGCCCTCTCTCCCAATTCCCCCTTTCCCAGAAGATCCATAAGGAAGCGTGCCTGGGAGAGAGTTTTTAATTATAGCTCTGTACTCCACAGCATGGATATAGCAGACTTTGTTCCCAGCTTCCCCTCCTCGGTGCACATTTAGGGGTCCTGCGGGGTTCCGCTGATGGGCACAATGCCGCATGGACACTCTTGCCCCATCACACACACACACACACACACACACACACACACATGCGCACGCGCGAACACTGCTGTAAGATTGAGTCAGGGAGGGCAGCGCTAGATGGCTCCAACCAAGAGACCACCAATGATGCAGCTAGTGGCTTAGAGAAGACTGAACATTGTTACTCGCTCTCATAAGGGTCAGCCGAGCACTCCAGGTTGAAGGGACATCTCTGTTCCACGCCGTCACTCAGGAAGCCCAGTGCTTCTCAAACCATTTGTGGTGAAAGACCAGTTTATGTCCACCCACCCACCCCCAATCCATTTTGCCCAAGGCTTTTGTAAAATGCAATAAAGATATCATGGTGATGTTGAGTTGCTATAAAAGCTTCACAACACTTCCTCCTGATGGACTCGCTTCATCCTGGACCCTAAGGGCACCTTGTGGCTGAGCAGTGGTCCAGGAACCACGCCCAGGAGCTCAGCTCGAGGGCATTGCCTTGACTGCTGGGTCAGCTCCTGCACAGGTGTATCTGTGCTCTGGATCCTGTGAAGTGCAGGGAGGACAACGGTGCGCATCCAGGGTGAGCACTTGTCCCCTGAGCAGGTGAGGGAGGAGTTGGACACATCACCCCTCACTCTTGCATTCCGTTGGTGAATTCTTACTCCCATGGCCACCATACCTGCCCCCAAGGGAGCCTGGGAAACAGTCTAGCTGAGCCACCCAGCACCCGGGAAGAACAGCCTTGCACAGAGACAATGAACAGTCTCCCCCATAGATACCCAGAAGTGGGTTCAAATGGTACAGGCATTTGAAAAATACATACTGTCAAACTTCTCTCCAAAAGGGTGTGTACCAAGCATGTACAAGAGTTCCCATCCCCCCCACACACACACACAGTAGCCAATACTGATTGCCAGAAATTATATCTCCTTGTCATCATTGGCATTTTTCATGATTACTAGTGTAGTCGGGGTGGCCATCTTTTCAAATATTTATCGTTCATTCATACACTTCCGCAAACTGCTTGTTCTTATTCTTTGTCATTTTTCATATTGACTTGTAGGGATTTTTATATGCTTGACCTGAATCCTTCATTTGTTATACACGTTGCATATGCTTTCCTCCACACTGTCACTTATTTTTAACTTAATTTATAGTGCTTTTATTGCGATGCAAACGTTGTAGTTTTCCTCTTCATGCTGTCAAATGTATCGCGTTTTTCTTCTATGGTGTCTGCTCGCTTCAGCATCTTCTTTATCCGAAGACTAGAAAGATAAATTTCTCTAGTTTTTTTTTAATAATTTTTTATAGTTTTATTGTCACAGTTCTTCTCATGTTTAGATTTTTTAATCACTTAGGAATCTCTTTTCATCTATGGGATCTGTTTAGAATCTACTGTTTTGCCCAACACCATCCTTTCCCCTGTTAACTAAAATGCCAAATTAATTATGTAGACTATAAGCGCCACACTTTTATGAGAACAAAGGTTTTGTTCTATCTACCCCTAAAACAGTATCCGCCACATCATAGACAATCACTGTTTGTCAAATGAATTAAGGGATGGATGGATGGATGGATGGACACTAAAGTGCCAAATTTTCTTCAGTGTATTTCTAGAATTTCTGTCATTCCATCAATTAGTATGCTGATTCTTGCATCAATGCTATTTCAATTACTCTAACATTATAATATGTTTTGATACCTTTCTTTCAAATTTTAGGGCCTATCTTGTGCATTTCTCTTCAGAGTGGATTTACAAACCAGCTTATCAGTTTCCATTAAAATCTTCTTGGGATTTTTATTGGGGTGCATTGAAGTTATAGCTTAATTTCAGAGGAACCGACATCTCTCAAAGTTGAGTCTTTCTTTCCAAGAACATGATATATCTCGTCTTTTATTGAGGCTTGCTTTTATGTCCTATAGTGAGTTTTTGTATTGTTCTTCACATCTGTCTTAGGCATTTTAATACATTTTCGTCCAAAGCATTCAATAGTTTGTGTTGCTCATGGGATCAGGAGGTTTTTTGTTTTTTTTGTTTTGTTTTGTTTTGTTTTTGTTTTTGTTTTTTTTGTTTTTTATTTTTGTGTTTTTGTTTTTGTTTTTGTTTTTGTATAACATATTTGTCAGTTGCTAATTGCTAATTGCTTGTGAAAAGCTCTCGTATGATTTCCAGGTCCTTCTTTAAGATTCTCTAGACAAATGAGCATAACATCTCTAAATAATTAGGTTTTTCTCCACCAATACATTCATCCTGTATTTCTTTCTTGTTTCACAGTAATCAGGACGACTCCTTTACGGAAGAGTAGCAAGGATACTATGAATTGGTGTTGAATTTTCTCAAAAGTTTTTCCTACATCAATTGAGATAATACATTTATGTTTCCTCTTTAACCAGTAATAAGGTGAATTACGTTAACAACTCTGTCAGTATTAATTTAGCATTGCATTCCTGGGGAAAACCCTACTTGGGCATGATAAGGGATATGAGTTAGTGTCTTTTCATAAGAAAGATTGGTCTACACAGAACTTTTACTCTGCTAGCTCCGTCCAATTGGTAGTCAGAGTTATGATAGCCTCAAAGAATGTGTTTGGATGCTTTCCATATTTTCCAGTGCAGACAAGGGTTTGGGCAATATGATTACCTGTTCTTTTAGGTTTTACTAGAATTTAACAAAACCACCTGGGCCTGATGACGTTTTAAAGGATACATCTTTGACTATCTTTAAATTTCTTCTGTGGATATTGGTTTATTCTGATCTCACACCTCTTGACCTATTATTATTATCATTTCTATTTTCCCTCAAGGTACCCATCTTATCTACATTTTCCAGTTCATTTATATGAAGCTGTATGCATATGTGTTCTTTTCCAATTGTTTAGAAAACTTGTATCTGCCTCTAAAGTTATAGCCCACCCTGTTTCTTACGATACTTATTCATTTCTTCACATTCTTTTCTCTTGACCAAAATTACCATAAGTTTGTGCGTTTTTAAATTTTGCTTACTTAACTATTCTCTAGCTTTTTGCAGTGCATTTGTTTCATCAGTCATTATTTTCAGGGTCAGTGGCTTTCCTTTGGTCAAGAACTTCTAACTTTAATGTTTTGGATTCAATTAATATGATTTCTGCTTCTGAACTTGTTGGGATTTTCTTTGTGACTAAATACATAATCACTCTTGGATAATGTTCCATATACCACTGAGAAGCATCTGTATTCTCTGATTCTAAGGGCGGTTATATATATACACCGTATATCTCTTACATGGAGCTCATGACTTCTGTTACTCAAATCTTCCATATTCTTACTTGTATTTCGTCTCCTTGGTCTGTTAATTCCTGATAGGAGTACAGTAAGTCTTTTTCTGCTCTGATTACGTCCACTTCTTTTTGAATTTCTTTCAGTTTTTTTTTTGCTTCATATATTATGAAGCCATGTTGGGCACAAACGTTTGTCCCTGTCATAACTTCTTTGGCCTTATGTCTTTTCTTTACAAGAATATTTGTATTTGTCTATTAGGAAGAATTTTGCTTTGGATTCTATTTTACAGGATAGTATTGCTCTACCTGCTTTTTTCTGTCAGTATTTTTCTAGCATTTTTTAATCTATTTATTTTGACCCTTCTCATGATTTCTTTTTTAACAAGACTCTCAGTTTGTTGGGGGTAACAATGTGCCGAGTTTCCAAACTACATTTCCCAGCCTCCCTTCTAGATAGGGACGACCAATGAAATGAGAGTGGAAGTCATTGGGTAAGGGTTCTAGAAAGTTTCTTACAGTGATCTGAATTAGTGGGAACTTCCCCCTTTTGGTCCTCTTTTGCCCTTTTTTCTTTCCCCAACCTGCATACACATATTCGATGGCTGGAGCTTCAGCAACTCTCTTGGTACAGTACGGAAAATACTAAAAGAATCACAAAGACTTCTTTTGATGCTCTTGAGGAACTAACCTAAGCCAGTCTACTTTCAAACATCTCAATACATGAGAAAAATAAACTCTGTGTTTAAACAACCACTGTTGCGTGTCTGTTATTCCATCATCACTGTTCCTGTGTTTTAATGCCTGTGGAGGTAACCAGTGTTATTAGTTTCTTGTGTACCCTTCTAGAGATATTCTTTTTATTTTTGTTATTCTAAGTGTACTTTTTACTTTACATTATGAAAATTTTCAGACATACACATAAACAGCAAATAGTATAATTTGGTACCTCCATGTACCCATCACCCAGCTTCAACCACTATCCATCAATATTCTATGCATCACCCCGCTTCAACAACTATCCATCAATATTCTATGCATACACACACACACACACACACACACACGCACACATTCTTGTTTTATACAAATGCCAGCACATTATTCACCTTCTCCATTGCCTTCTTTTTTATGTTTTTTTTTCTTTGTGAGAGAGAAACAGACAGGACGTGAGCAGGGGGAGGGGCAGAGAGACAGGTAGACACAGAATCCGAAGCAGGCTCCAGTCTCCGAGCTGTCAGCGCAGAGCCCGACGCAGGGCTCGAACCCACGAACTGTGAGATTATGACCTGAGCTGAAGTCAGGCATTTGACTGACTGAGCCACCCAGGTGCCCCACCATTGCCTTCCTTTTTAAAATTAACATGTATGATGGGGGTGGTTCCATATCAGTACATAGTTTCTTCATTCTCTTTGGTGTCTATCAATATTTCTTTATCGTTTCACATGTATCCAATTATATCTGTAGAATAAATTCCCAGATGTGGAGTTGCTGGGGCCAAAGGTGTATGTATTTGTCATTTTGATGGATGTCGCCAAAGTACCTGCATAGAAGTTGTGCCACAGCTCCAACCCCAATTAACAGTGCAAGAGAATGCCTGCTCTCTTTGCCCACACCTTTGTCAATCATGTATACGTGCAAACGGCTCTACTTTTGCCAACCTGATAACTGAAAAAAGGATATCTCATTGTGGTCTTAATTTTGATTTCTCTTATTTAGAAGTCATCTGTATTTCTTTCCTGTGAGCTGCATTCACAGCTTTTGCCCATTTTTCTCTTGAGTTGTTGGCATTTTTCTTACTATTTTGTAGGAGCTATTTATATCATAGAGAACTTAGCCCCCTTGTCTCTGATATGAGTTGCAAATAACTTTCCTGATTTATCGTTTTCTTTGGCCTTTGTGACAGCAATGTTTGTATTAAAGAAACTTTTTTGTTTTTGTGTATTGAACGAACCAAGCTTTGCTCTTTTGGTCTTCTGAGGTCTAAATTGTACTTTATTTTTTTTAATGTTTATTTATTTTGGGGAGGGGGCAGGGGGGAGGGGCAGAGACAGGGAGACACAGAATCCGAAGCAGGCTCCAGGCTCTGAGCTGTCAGCACAGAGCCCGACGCAGGGCTCGAACCCACGAACCGTGAGATCATGACCTGAGCCCAAGTCGGCGCTTAACCGACTGAGGCACCCAGGTGCCCCTAAATTGTACTTTAAAAAGTCTTTCCTCCTCCAACATCATATCTTAAATCTAACATGGTTTCTCCCAGTATTTTTATAGTTTCACTTTTTTAATCTTTAAGTCTGATTTGTCTGAAATTTAGTGTGCTGTATATCGCGAATAGGGATCCAACTGTATACTTCGCCAGGTGACCACCCACCTGTCCCAACGCCATTTACTGAGAATCCATTTTCCCCCCAGGGAACTGAAATAACATTTTACCATATACTAAATTCCTGTCTGTATTTATGCGTATTTTAGAGTATCTATTTTTTTTCTATTTTTCTGTCATTTGATTCCTACACCAGTACCACACTGTTTTCTAATTACTGTCCCTTTATTATGTTTTAATATCTGATTGGACCAGTGCTTCTCTCATAGTCTTCCTTTAAGAACATCTCTGGCTATCTTCATGCCTTTAGTTTTCTATATTAATGTTAGAAGCATCTTGAAAAGTTCCAAACAACTCTGTTGTCATAAAATGTTTTAGATCATATTTCATTTATAGATTGATGTTGGGAGATTTTCCACCTTTATAAGGCTACAATTTTCTAAGAACAGAGTAGACTTTTGCATTAATTTAGGCCTTTTTATGTCTCTGAGGAACATTTTAATGTTTCTGTACGTAGATCCTGCATAGTTCTTAAACTTGTTTCTACATACTTTATTTCCTTTTTGTTAAGCAGGGACTTTTCTTTTATTATGTCTTCTAACTTGTCATTTGTCTCAATGATTTTGTCCTGGCCCACTTACTGTACTCCTCTTACAAGTCCTTGTAACATTTTTTAAGAGCAGATTCTCATTGGATTTTCCAGATATAGAAGACATATCATCTGCAAATAGCCATCATTTTAATTCTGCTTTTTCATGTTTTAACCTGTCAGATTGTGAGGTACAGCACAGACGCAGAGACAGGTGTAAATCCTATCTGGTTTGCATGCATTTCCTGTACTTTACATAAAAGAACATACTCTTGTAACCATCCCCAGATCAAGAACTAGAGCCCCACTCTCCAGCCCCAGCGCGTCTCCCCACAATCAACTCCCTAACTTCTATGGTAACCCTTTCCTTCTTTTCATCAGAGTTTTGCCACGTAAACATCCATCCATCCATAAATAACATGGTTTACTTTTTGCCTGTTTTTAAACTTTACATAAATGCAATTCTAATACATGTATCCTTCTATGTCTTGTTCCTTTCACTCAGTGGTATGTGCTTAAAATTGTAAACATGCTGTAGTGTATAGGGAGTTTATTCCTTTGTGTTCTCATAGAGTATTCCATGGCATAACTTTACCATAGTGTTATTTATCTATTCTATCCCTGCTGGATATCTGGGCTGTTTTCGGCACACAAATTCTGTGGCAAGCCATTGTATTAGTTTCCTGTGGCTGCCATAACAAAGCACCACAAACATGGTGGTTTACAAGAACAGAAATTCATTGTCTCGGCTCTGGAGGCCAGAAGTCCAAGATCAAAGTGTCAGGAGGGCTGTGCTCCCCCTGAAAGATCTAGGGGAAGATCCCTCCTTGCCTCTTCCAGTTTCTGGTGGCTGTGGGAGTCAGTCCTGGGTGCTGAAGTCACATCACTTCCACCTCTGCCTGTCCGATCACGTAGCCTTCTCCTCTTCTGTCTATCTCTAATTTCCCTTTGCCTTTCTCTTGTGAGGCATCCACTTGTCACTGGACTTAGGGCTTACCCACACATCCTAAGATAATCTCATCTCAAGATCCTTAAATTAATCGCAACTGCAAAGACCCTTTTTCCAAATAAGATCACATTAACAGGGCCTGGGGGTTAGAATGCGCACATATCTTTTGGGAGGCCACTGTTGAACCCATCGCAACCACTTACACTTGCTTCTTGGTGCCAGGGTACACAAGTTTCTCCAGAATTTGTACACTTGGTGTTGAAATGCTGGCTCCTCGAAGAAGCACGCCTTCATTTTTTCTACAAAATGCCAGCCAGTTTTCCAACACACACTCCCATCAGCAGTATGTGAAAGCTTGCCTGTTCCATGGCCTTGCCAACTCTTAGAATCATCAGACTTTTTAGTTTCCACCAATCTGGTGGGTGTGTACTATCTCCCGGTGGCATTAAGCTCTGTAATGATAAATGAAGTTGAGCGCTTATATTTGTACACCATTTGGGTTTCTTCTACTGTAAAAAACAAAACAAAACAAAACAAAATGTCTGTCCAAGCCTTTGATCCATTTGTTATATCGTGCTATTTGTATTGGTCTTGTTATTTTGTTCCTTCAATCTTCTCTTTATTAGAACGTTCTCAGTTCCATGCATCTCCCTTCTCTTCTCCAAACCTTCCATCAGAATCTCTCCTATGGCCCACCTGAACCGAAACCTAGACGAAAGGGAATTCTGGGAAGCGTAGTTCAGTTGACACATTACAAAGCCATCCCAACCCCTTTATGTGACTCTCCTCAAATTACTTAGCTTGCGTGTGCCGTGTGCTTCCTGTCAGACCGCTTACTGATTCACGTGTGTAGTAATGTTTTAATCATTCAATAAACTATTTCCTAATTTCCATCATGTTGTTGTCTTTGAACCATAGGTTATTTAAACATTTATTTCTTCCTTTCTAAACGTGTGAGGGTTTTTCTCGTTATCTTTTTGCTATGAGTGTCAATTCTCTGCTGCCAAAGACCCCTGGGGAACCCGTCCGTAGGTGAACAAGTTGGGTCAATTACTCTGCACTGAGGGAGAGCACACCATGCAGAACCGAGGGGTATCTCAGAAAGAGTGTATTAGACAGAACCTACTGTAACATCTGGGCTTTGTGTGATCTTGGGGAGAGTCCAAGGAGGCAAGGGTTTGCTCTAGATGCTGTCAGAAAGCAAAGGCAATTCTGTGATCGAAGCTCTCAATAAATCTCCTTTACCGGGAGGGCAGATTATAGCAAGGCTAAAGCTGTGATTGGGACACCAGCAGCAGGCAGCCATATTAGCCAAGCAGGAGGGAGGTGTTTGGTATTTGTGGGGTGCACATTGACCTTGGCTTCATCTGTGCTGAGAAAAATGTACGAGGTAGCCTTGCTTCATCTCTTTTCATCATGATCTCAGAGCAACCTTGTCTGAGGTTGGGTATTCTGTGAGATTGTTTATGTCCAGTACGAGAACAACATCACCTGGCTGTGAGCGCTCGGCCAGCATGCAAATGTCAGAAGCTGCTGTTTTGTTCTTTCCCCCCCCCTTGCTCATGGGTTTCCAGCTCAATTACACTGTGGTCAGAGGTCATGCTCTGAGTAATCTTGATCCTTTGAAACATCTGGGGACTTGCTTTAGGTCCCAGCACATGGTCAGTTTTGTGTAAAGTTTCCATGTGTGCCCAAAAGAATGTGCAGTCTGCAGTTGGGTGCAATGTTCTGTACTTGCTCATTAGATTAAGCTACCAATGGTTCAAACTCACATCCTTACCGACATTTTGTGTGCTTCATCTGCCAATTACTCAGAGAGGTACATTAAGGTCTCCCAACTCCACATATGAATTGGTATTGCTACCAAAAAAAAAAAATATATATATATATATATAGAACCCAAATATGATCAGCCCTCTGATTCCAACTACTAATTTACAAGAAATATGAAGTTCAGAGGAACTCTGCATGCACAGAGATGCATTCAGCAACATTCAGACCGTGGAAACTCTATAGTCCAAACAAAACGACTTTCTCAACAAATAAGTTGCAAGAAAAAAGTAGAGCCAGAAGGAGAACCTGCAGATTAAAAGACACTTAAAATCATCTCGTTCCACATATGGACCCCAATTGGTTCCTCATGCACACAAACAAAGGAGAAAGGGAAAAAATGTGACCACGTGCAGGATATAAAACCAATACACAGATTTCTGTATATTTCTATATGCTAATAAAGAAGAAGCAGAAAAAGAAATAAAGGAAACAATCCATTTACAATTGTGCCAAACATAATAAAATACCTGGGAATAAACTTAAGCAAGGAGGTGAAAGACCTATACTCTGAAAACTGCAAAACACTGATGAAAGAAATTGGAGATGACACAAAGAGAGGGAAGGATATTCTAGTCCATGGGTTGGAAGAACAAATACTGTTAAAATGGCTGTATTATTCAAAGCAACCTACAGATTTAACGCAATTTCTATTCAAATACCAATAGCGTTTTTCAGAATAAAGAACTCAGATATAAGCCCACGATTATATGGTCAGTTCATCTTTGACAAAGCAGGAAAGGATATCCAATGGACAAAAGACAGTCTTTTCAACAAATGGTGTTGGAAAAACTGGTCAGCTACAGCAAAAGAATGAAACTGGACCACTTTCTATCACCAGCCACAAAAATAAACTCAGAATGGATTAAAGACCTAAATGTGAGACCTGAAACCATAAAGCTCCTAGAAGAGAGCAACGCAGGCAGTAATTTCTCTGACAGTGGCCACAGCAACTTCTTTCTAGGTGTCTCCTGAGGCAAGGGAAACAAAAGCAAGAATAAGCATTCATTTATTCGTTTATCTCTTGATTATTGGTTTGCACTCAGAAGTTTCCATTTTTCAATGGTTTGTAATTCATTACTGTCCTTTATTATCTGATGCTCAAACTGTCCCAGATTTAGCCAGTGTAAGCTCATTGAAGCTACTTCCAGTGTCCCTTTTACACACCACCAGCATTTTTTGAGCCCTTCCGTACTTTCTGCCCCAGTTCTGAGATTAGCCATTTTTCTGAGGATCCCTGGTTTCTTTCAGTGAGGAGTAGTAATAGGGACCAAGATGTGATTGCTTGGGTGGGCCTTTTCAGCGGCAGGAGCTGAGAAATGTATGCATGTACCTCAAAGTATACACACATACATTATTTACATTTACATATACATATGCACATATCCACACATACACGTCTATCCCTTCATTCCAAAGCCCTCCCCACAGGCTTTTTCTTGTTTTCAAGTTTTTCTTTCAATTCTAGTTAGTTAACATATATGTCCACAGGCTTCTTTCTTGTCTTCCTCCATTTCATATTTGTATCTCCATTCTTCCCCCGTGAGAACCCTGGCTCCCAACATTTACTCACTTGCCCAATCCTACAATACATCAGAGATAGTTTCAAAATTGCTTCAAACTCCCCAGTGCCAAAAACAAACCCACTAAGAGCTTGGAATCTCTGGGCAGTCCCCCTTGCCTCTGCGACCTTGCCCAAGACTGAGAGTAGGTCATCAAATAAGCTTTAAAAAGAGTTTGGGGTGCCTGGGGGGGGTGCTCAGTCATTTAAGCGTCCGACTCTTGGTTTCGGCTCAGGTCATGATCTCACGGTTCGTGAGTTTGAGCCCTGCATCAGGCTTTTCGCTGTCAGCACAGAGCCCGCTATGGATCCTCTGTCTCTCTCTCTCTCTCTCTCTCTCTCTCTGCCCCTCTCCCCTCTCAAAAATAAATACACATTAAGAAAAGAGTTTTCAAAAATAGCTTTTACGAGTTGCTTGGTGTTTTCTTTCCCTTTCAATGTGATTATAGTTTGCACTCGATAGACAGGTTCATTTGCTTGCCGTTTTAAGCTTTTTCCCCTTCCCATTCCCATTGATTTTTCTGCCTGAATATGAAGAACATTCACGTGCTCACAAAAGTCGAAACTAATCAAAAAGGCATACTCGGAGAAATACAACTCCCTCTTGTACTCCTGCTCCATTTTCCCCATCCCTTGTAGGTAACCAACTTCTTTGTTTTCTGGGTTATCCTTTCCGTGTTTCTTTTTGTAATGGCTAGCGGATGTGTGTGTTTTTCCTTACTTCCCCGTCTTTATTACACAAAGGACACCACACTATAGATGATCTTTCCACTTTGCCCTTTCCACTCAACGATGACCCCTATAAAACCACTCCATATCAATTCACAGAGAACTTCCTCATTCTTGTTTATAGCTGCTCAGTCTTCTATTGCATGTATATACCATAGCCTGTTCAATCGCTCTTCCGTATTTAGACATGGGGGTAGTTTCCAACTTTCCAATATTTTTCAAGTACAAACAAAGCTGCAATAAGTAACATTGTGTATATGTCTTTTCATATCGCTAAATGCCGATCTTAAGAGTACATCCTTAGAAGTGGGATTGCTGCTTTGAAGGATAAACTTACCACCCTCTGATAATCTATACATACATGTTCATTGTCTGCCTCCTTCCTTCAGAGTATCTGCTCCATGAGGACACAGACTTTATTTTATTCACTGACTGGAATACACTTGAACGAATGGATCTCTGTACAGCATTTCATCATATAATTAAAACATGTCTTATTCATCTATTCTCTTCCAGACGGATGTTTAGATTGTTTCCAATTTCGCCCTATTATTTTAAAAATGCCTCAGTGCAAATCCATGCATATGTCTCCATGTGTAAGTGGACAAGAGTTTCTCAAGTGTGTATCATAGCATTTGCTCTTATCTTACTGTTTATTGTCAAATTGTTCTCCAGAATGGTTCTATCAATTTACATCCTCCCTCAGAAATGTAAGAAAATGCCATCTTCCATGCACTCGGCCAGCATTTGACATTTCTTTCGGCGGGGTACCTGGGTGGCTCAGTTGGTTAAGTGGCAGACTCTTTTTTTTTTTTTAATTTACATCCAAGTTAGTTAGCATACAGTGCAACGATGATTTCAGGAGTAGATTCCTTAACGCCCATTACCCATTTAGCCCATCCCCCCTCCCACAACCCCACCCTCCAGTAACCCTCTGTTTGTTCTCCATATTTAAGACTCTTGGTTTCAACTCAGGTCCTGATCTCGCAGTCTGTGAAATCAAGCTCTGCATAGGGCTTGGGCTGATAGTGCAAGGAGCCTCCTTCTGATTCTCTCTCTCTCTCTCTCTCTCTCTGTGTCACAATCTGTCTGGCCTTCTCCCACTTGTGCTTGCTCTCTCTCAATATATGTAAATAAACTTAAAAATAAACTTAAAATTTGAAAAAAAGAAACTTATGTGGTCAACTTAGGGAATACAAATGGTAACTTGTTCATATTTTAACTTATATTCCTATGATATCTAATCATATCTAATATCTTTTCACAGATGTATTGGCTATTTTCATTTCTTCTTCAGTGACTTTTCTGCTTATATCTTAGCCTATTTTTTCCATTGTATGGTTTGTCACTTTCCTCCTGATCTGTAGGAGTTCTTCATTCAGGCTTGAGATGAATTCTTTGTCTGGTGTATACTTTGGTAATGTCTTCTTCCAGTCTGTCATTTGGTTATAAGCCATGTTAATGGTGACTTTCATCAATACGATTTTTAATTTTGACATAGTGAGATGTATCTCTTTGCCTCTGTGCTTCTTATGTCTCATTTAAGAAAATTTCCTACTACAAGGCCATCTGTCTTGTATTTTATTTCAATGGTATTGGAATTTTGGTTTTCACCTTTATATATTTAACTCCTCTGGAAGTGATTTTTGACAATAGAGTAAGAGAAGAATGTGTTTTATTTTTTGTCCGTGTGGAGCACTGAATTGTCCCATCATCGTTTATTGAGGACACTCTCCTTCCCTACTTACTCTTGATGCCTCCTCTGTCATATACAAGGTATGGAAACGTCTCTTCCTTTTTCTGAGCCAATACCAGGCTGCTTTAATTACTCGAGCTGAGAAATTTCTTACTATCTGGTAAGGCAAATACTCTTCTTCATTCTTTTGAAAAACATTCTGTACGATCTTTACCACTTTACTCATCCATATAAATTTTAGGATCTGTTTGTTAGCTTCCCACAAATCTATTGAATTTATATTTAATTCAGAGATCAATTTGGATAAAAATTGTCATGTTTGCAACGCCAAGCTTCCTCTTTCATGAGTATAGTATGTCTCTTCAAATATTTACTTAGGCGGACTTTTACATCCTTCACTTAATTTTGATAATTACCTCCATGAAGGTGTTGCACATTTTCTGTTAGGTTGACTCCCAGATACCTTGTCATTGGTATCGCTCTTGTGAATTGTATCTCCTTTGTCTCTGTCTCGTTTTCTACTAGGTGATTGGTAGTATTTAAGAAGATGAATGATTTATCTTATGCTCAATGAAACAACTCAGTCAGAGAAAGACCTCTACCATATGATTTCACTCATATGTGGAATTTAAGAGGCAAAGCAGATGAACACGTGGGAAGGGGAGGGGAAGAAAAGAAAGGGAAACAAAGCAAGTAGGGATAGGAGGATCATACCTCGATCATAAAAGCCATATATGAAAGACCCAATGCTAATATCATCCTCAGTGGGGAAAAACTGACAGCTTTCCCCCTAAGGTCAGGAACAAGACAGGGGTGCCCACTCTCACCACAGTTATTCAACATAGTATTGGAAGTCTTAGCCTCTGCAATAAGACAACACAAAGAAATAAAAGGCATCCAAATTGGCCGGGAGGAGGTCAAACTTTCACTCTTCACAGATGACATGATACTCTATATGGAAAACCCAAAGGATTCCGCCAAAAAACTGCTAGAACTGATTCATGAATTCAGCAGTTCTAGGATATGAAATCGATGCGCAGAAATCGGTTGCATTCCTATACACCCACAATGAAGCAACAGAAAGAGAAATCAAGGAATTGATCCCATTTACAATTGCACCAAAAAACACAGAATACCTAGGAATAAATCTAGCCAAAGAAATCTAACCAAACTCTATCCACTGAAAACTATAGAAAGCGTATGAAAGAAATTGAAGAAGACACCAAAAAAATGGAAAAAGATTCCATGCTCCTGGATAGGAAGAACAAATATTGTTAAAATGTCAATACTACCCAAAGCAATCTACGTACTCAGTGCAATCCCTATCAAAATAACACCGGCATTCTTCACAGAGCTAGAACAAACAATCCTAAAATGTGTATGGAACCACAAAAGACCCCGAATAGCCAAAGATATCTTGAAAAAGAGAACCAAAGCAGGAGCCGACACAATCCCAGACTTCCAGCTGTATTACAAAGCTGTAATCATCAAGACAGTATGGTACTGGCACAAAAACAGACACTCAGATCGGTGGAACAGAATAGAGAACGCAGAAAGGGACCCACAAACATGTGGCCAGCTCCTCTTTGACAAAGCAGGAAAGAATATCCAATGGAATAAAGACAGTCTCTTCAGCAAGCGGTGCTGGGAAAACTGGACAGCGACATGCAGAAAAAAAATGAACCTGGGCCACTTTCTTACACCAGACACAAAAAATAAACTCAAAATGGATGAAAGACCTAAATGTAAGACAAGAAGCCATCAAAATCCTCGAGGAGGAAGCAGGCAAAAACCTCTTTGATCCTGGCCACAACAAGAGACTTTTAATGACAGAGAATAATCTGAGGGTTGATGGAGGGAGGTGGGTGGGAGATCTCGGGCTAGATGGGTGACGGGCATTAAGGAGCACGTGTGTTGTGATGAGCCCCGGGTGTTGTATGTAAGTGATGAATCACTGAATTCTACCCCTGAAACCAATATTGCTGTATGTTAACTAAGTAAAATTGAAATTAAAAAAAAAAAAGAATACTAATGATGTATATATGCTGATCTTCTATCTGGCTACCTTGGTGCAGTTGTTATTAATTTTAACAAGTTGTCGATTGATTCTCTTCTGTCTTTTTTGTAATATAGACTCCAATAATTCAATAGTTTTCAAATGCTGGTAATTTAGTCTCCTTTTGTAAATCCTGCTCATTTCTTTTTCTCATTGCATTGGTACTTCCAGTGCAAAGGCAAACAGCAGCGGTGATAGCAGACAGAGGGAATTTATTCTCTAACAGGGACGATGCTGCGGTCGGCTTTTTGGTAGCTAATCTTTATTAGGTTAAGGAAGGTGTCTCCATTCTTAGTTTGATAAGACTTTTCATCAGGTATAAGTATTGTTTTATATCGAATCCCTTTTCTGGATCTATTGAGATGGTAATATGATTTTTCTCTTTTAATTTGATATTCATTGAATGACGATGATATATTTTTTTCTGACGCTGAACCATCCTTGTGTTCGTGGGATATATCTTATTCAGTTGTAATGTGTGTGTGTGTGCGTGTGTGTGTGCAATGTGTGTGGGTGTGTGTGTGTGTGTGCGCGCGCGCGTGTGTGTGCTTAATATACTTCTGGATTCAATGTTTTCATAGCAACTTTATTGAGATATCATTCATACACCAAACAAGCCATCCTTCTAAAATGTACAAACCGGTGGTTTGGGTTGCTGAATTCAAGTTGCTAATAATTTCTTTAGCATTTTTTACCTATAAATTCCTACACTTCCTATACTTTTTATGTCATACTATATTCATCAAAATACATTTTGGGAGGCACCTGGGTGGCTCAGTCCATTAAGCATCCGACTCCGGCTCAGGTCATGATCTCACGGCTCATGGGTTGGAGCCCCGCGTCAGGCTCTGTGCTGACAGCTCCAAGCCTGGAGCTTGCTTCAGATTCTGTTTCTGTCTCTCTGCCCGTCCTGTGCTCTCTCTCACTCTCTCTCTCTCTCTGTCTCTCAAATATAAAATAAAACATAAAGAATTGGTAGATTTCCCTCATTTTCTTGTAGCTTGAACAGTTTGTACAAGTTAGGAAATCCTTGAGATCTCGGGGATTTTTTTTTTTTTTTAATACCTGGAGCCTATTTTTTTTTCTGGGAAACGTTTGAATACTGCTTTAGGTTCTTTAATGGTGATTTTTTTTAAAATTCAGCCTTCCTTCCATCCATCCTTACTTAGGGGCTGCTTCCAGGAGCACTGAGCCTGCACATTCAGATGAGAACACGGCCAGCCAGCAGGTGGATCACAGCCTGATGGCATCCTGAGCAGAGGACCAGGTACACCCACACTTATACGCCGGGGAGACTGGGAGATAATGAATGTGTGCTGTTTTAAGCCACTAAGTTTTTGGTAATTTGTTATGCAGATCAGAAAACTCACACACCTGTGACAGAGTTGAAGGGTGGTTCCCCCAAAGACGTGTCCACGCGGAAGCTGTGTATGTGAGCTTACTTGAGCATACGGTCTTTACAGATGTGATTAAGTAAAGGATATCAATATGTGGTCACTCTGGATTAGGGTGGACCATAAACCCAATGACCAGTGTCCACATAAGATGTAGAAGAGGAGAAAGACACACACAGAAACGCAGGAGAAGACGGTGCGAAAGCGGGGGCAAGAGAGTTGAGTTAAATGGCCACAAACCAAAGAATGCCTAGGATTGCCGCTACCACCCAAACAGGGAGAAGCAGATTCTCCCTCAAAGTTCTCAGGAGGAGCCAACCCTGCCCACATGTCAATCTCAGACTTCTGGCCTCCAGAGCTGGGGAGTTGGGGCCAGTCCTACTGCCAGCCTTGGCCTCTCTGCTGGCGGCAGCAAGGGGCTACCGGGCAGCTTTAAGTGTGAGGGCAAGATGCGGCTCACACTTGTCAAGGACCTCTTTGCTTCTGGGCGGCGAGGGCTTTGAGGGAGACTGACCTTGGAGGCTAGGCAAGCCAGAGGAGACCGTCACAGTGGTCCGGGGGACAGAGGGGGGACATGTGAGCAAAGTGAGATGGAGAGGGTGACACACGGGAAAGGCGAATCAGCCAAACAGCAAGAGGAAAGGAGGTAGGAGAAAAGACCCTCAAGCCTTGAGCCAGGGTGACAGAGAGAACCTGAAGCTGACAGGGGGGACAAACTGTAGAGGGTGCACAGAGCCCTTTTGAGATCAAAAAGGGGCCTCCGTTTTGGTGCCCAAGTAGACATTGCTTAATGCTTACTAACCCAAGGAAGCAGGAAAAGCAACTTAAACAGGTAATAAGCCGGTTACGAGAGGCCTCCCCCAAGCCTGTCTGAGCCCCTAAGCCGTCCCCAGTGGACTGATCCGTTCACCAACTTCATCCCTGTTAGGTGACTGCAGTGGCCTTTCCTTCCATGGAATGTGATTCTGAGGTCATTGGATTCCAGCTGGGCCAGGGCCTTCCCAATCCTTCCCTATTCCCAAATATGCATAATTAACTTCTAGGTACATGGGGCTCAGCTGTTACAGGGATTAAATCTTCTCGGCCTGTTCCCCAATTCTTACATTCCTTTTGAATTGTGCTGTAAATCCTGGCAGAGAGCAGAATTTTCCAGAGGGGGCAGGCTCTGCCCTGGCCATGCGCCCAAGCTTCCGTCCCTCCTGTACGCTCAGGGCCCGTGTGGCCAAGGCCAGTAAACATGTGGTAGCTCCTCCCCTCCGCCCAGCCAGAAATCCTCACGTTCTAATCCCTGGAACCTGTGAATGTGACCTTAGATGGCAACAAAGACAAACAAACAAACAAAAAAGCACTAAAGATGTGATTGAATTAAGGACTTGAGATGGGGAGGTGATCCTGGATCATCTAGGTGGGCCCGAACTGCAACCACGTGGATCACCTTAGAAGACGGTGATTTGAAAGACAGAAGTAAGAAGGCAACGTGATGGAAGCAGAGAGAGATTTGAATATGCTCTGCTGCTGGCTTTGATAATGGAAGAAGGAGCCACGAGCCAAGGAATGTGGCTCCAGAAGCTGGAAAAGACCGGGAAAATAGATTCTCTCCTAGAGGCTCCAGAGGGAACGTGGCCACGCCAACACCTGGATCTTGGCCTAGTAAGGCTGAACTCCTACTACCTCCACTGCCGACTGTCTAAGCTCCAGGTGCTGAGATGGGCCCTAACAATTTCATCGCTATAATTTTACATTCTTTTTCTTACAGAAGGCCCTCCAAACTGCATAAGCTTTAGACCCCCACAGACCATGCATCCACCCACGCCCATGCCTAAACCACCCACTGGCACACCGAATGAGACCCTCATGAGTAGTTTCCTGTGTCAGTGACATTCCAAGAGGCCCTGACAGAATGGCTAAAATTAACGACACAGGAAACAACAGATGTTGGCAAGGATGTTGAGAAAGGAGAACCCGTTTGCCCTGTTGGTGGGAATGCAAACCAGTGCAGCCACTCTACAGAACGGTATGGAGGTTTCTCAAAAAAAACTAAACATAGAACTACTCTATGATCCAGCAATGGCACCATTAGGTATGTACCAAAAGGCTACAAAAATACAAAATACAAATCATGATTTGGCCCCTGGCTAGAGACAGCTGAGCACATGGCTCCAGCAGGCTCATACTCAAAAGATGGGGGCGCTTCTCCTCCCCTTTCTGCAGGTTGTAGCACAAAGGTCACTTCCTCAGCATCCCTTTTTCACCTCCCTCTTCTCCTAGGCTACATTTGGACTCTTTTCTAATCTCAGGTGCCTGGCATTTTCCTACATAGCAGCTATCACCCTTTCTAACCATACATGTAACTGTGGGCTTACTTTTCAATGTCTAGATTATGACATCCACGAGGGCAGGGAGCTGATCGATCCCGGGTCCCCGCTGTATCCCAACAGCGAGCAGAACACCTGGCACACAGTTGGTGCTCAATCACTGGGATGAATGACCAGGCACATGGGAGGCAGAGATGCTGAGGAGGTCGTCAGAGAAGCAACCCTGGAATCCCAGGCAGTGAAGAAAGGGAGCCTGGAAAGGGCTGGGCAAAGGTGGGTGGAGGCAGGGACTGGCACCGGCTCACATCAAGCTCAAGGGACTGTAGAGGAGCAAGGGTGAGTGGGAGGGTGGAAGGAGGAGGTATGGGCCCAGAGAAGGCACCTAGGCAGAAGAGGTTGGGGTGTGGGGGAAGGGCGGTAGGCCCAGGGCTGCGCCCTTTACAGCAGGGAAGCAAGGCAGCTGTAGGAGGGGAGGCTAGACACAAACAACAGGGACACTCAAGATGGATTTAGCTAGATGAGGTGAGCCTAGAAGGGCCAGATTTCACACGTGGATGGAGGAATGCAGGTACAGGAAGTAACACTGTAGGGCAAAGAGGGTACCAGCCCTTTCTTTTGCCCCCATGGTACGTGGGGCAAGAGATGGAGCGTAAGGTGGTGGCCCCTCAGTTGAGGTAGGAGGTGGAGGAGAAGGAAGTACGAAGGCCAAGGGTAATCGGCACGGCAGAAGGCCCGGGAAGGACAAGAGCAAAGGAGGTGATGCAGGTCCAGTGCAGAGAGGGAGTGGGGAAAGGATGGGTGCCCAGCATCTCAGTGCCAACCGACGGGAGTCAGGGGGTGAGTCTGATACAGTCAACTGCAGGCAAGATTTCCCAATGGACCTCTGTAGTCGCTGAGAGAGTCCTTCTCTCCCACCAAACTCCGAGCACCACGTCTATGCCCCAAATCCCCAGCCCAGGCTGGCCAAAGCGGATGCCCCACCAATGTCAGTGTCTTTGAACGATACTTACTATGCAAGCCAGCCTGAGGACACAAATGGCTAGGAGCTGGGGGTGCCTTAGGGGGCCATGCATTCCCTGCCTTCGCCGAGCTTACAGTCGCAAAAGTAAAAGGGGCATCTCTCCAGGAAGACAGTGGGGTCATGAAGTAATGATGCTGGCGACAGAGGCTCTGAGCAGAGCAGGACTCTGTCGCAAAACCCAACACAGCAGAGCCACTCCCTGATGGTACCATCTCGGGCACAGCATTCACCGACGTGAGCCTCAGTTTCCTAACGTATGCCTCATTGCGGCCCCGCGTATGCAACCCATGAGGCTTTGGCACGCGCATCCCAATTCTACGGGATCCTCTCCTGCCCCTGCTATTCATCCTTCAGGCTTCAGATTCAAGGTCAACTGCTCAGAGGCCTTCTCTAAGCCCCACCCACAGGCAGAATCAGTAAAGGGAGGGCTTGTAAAAGCGAAATGTGGAAAAGTGCTACAAAGTGCTTTCGGGATTTCCTTGAACCGTGAGATCTGAACGGAATGTAACTTTCGGAAAGTTGGTAACCAAAGCAATGGAGTTGAGAGGGTTTCTCAGCAGGGTGGCTTTAATCACTCGACCCTGTGGCCACAGAGGCTGCCTCTGGCCCTTCCTGGGCCACCCTGGCCTGAGTCACGGGACTTTCTAGGTTAGAACATATGTTTCCATCAGCCAAGCTGCTGATCAAAGATCTTGTCACCAGTGGCCACTCTCCCACCCGCTACCTTTGGAACTGTGCTCACTGACTGCGAGCCAGTTCTCAACCTTGAAGCCTCGGGGTCCTGAAATAGAAACCACCAAGGCAAGGCTTCTGAAAATGGTGCCTCCAGGTGGAAGAGAGATTACCTGGGCTCTGAGGAGCTCCCAAGGAGGTTAAGGACAGCGAGTGAGACACAGGTGGCCCACGATGTTGCAGGCAGTAACAGAGGCAAGGCGGGAGACACTTTGGAGAGGGTGTCTGTGGCAGAAGGGGTCCCAAATGTGGGAAAATGACCCAGCCTGAGGAGGCAAGGGCACCGGTGGCCAGTGGGGCTGCCAGCCTGCTGGGCTGCGTGATTATGCTGACAAAATGTGCCAGCTACCTCCTCTGGGCCACCTTCTTTCCAGTTGGGGCACTTGGAGATGCAAAGAGAAGGCAGCCACGCCTCTTACCACTTCTCTGCCTCCAAAGGTCCCTCAGATACCCCGTAGCCTGCCCTTGCCTGGAGGGGGTACTTAAAACTGGCCTTCAAAGCCCCAGGCAAGACCCAGGGCCCCCGGAGCCCTGAGAAGATAGCCCTCACAATCCCCCTTTCTTGGACGCTGCAGCGTGGGAGCCCTGCTACCCTCTACATTTCACTTCATCTTCAGGTAGTACAGCTTTGAGAAACATGTCATGCCTTAGGCACCAAAGAAATGGCTTTCCTCCATCCCTCAGATCCTAACTTGAATCAGGGCCAAGGGACACCCACCCTGATATCTGTGGATTGTCATGCGCATGTATTTTTGAGGGCTCGCTAATTCAACATGGCTACCTGAGCCTTTTCATTGGCCACAATAGATGGGGGTGGGGGTGGGGGTCTTTAAGAAAATGCCACTGCTGGAGCGCCTGGGTAGCTCAGTCGGTTGAGCATCCGACTTTGGCTCAGGTAATGATCTCGTGGTTCATGAGTCTGAGTCCCGCATCGGGCTCACTGCTGTCAGCACAGAGCTCGCTTTGGATCCTCTGTCGCTCTCTTCTCTCTGACCTTTCCCCACTCACGCTGTCTCTCTCAAAAATAAATAAACCATTTTGAAAGAAAGAAAGACAGACAGAAAGAAAGATTGAAAGAAAGAAAGAAAGAAAGAAAGAGAAAGAGAGAGAGAGAGAGAAAGAAGAAAGAAAGAAAGAAAGAAAGAAAGAAAGAAAGAAAGAAAGGAAATGCCACTGCCATAGGACCCCATTATAGTTCAAAAGTCTGGAGTGCCTTGGGACAGACAGGAGAAGTGACGGAGAATTGCTGTCCTTAGTTCTAATATCAGCGACATCGAGAGTACATAAAGCCACTCACTTCCTCCACCAGATTCCCCAACATGCAACACACACATGCACATCAACCATAGTCCCCAAGTCCTCACCTAGCGTGGCCAGCCTCATGCCCAGGTGGCCCTCCTTCCTGCCCATGTTCTCTTTTCAGCCTTTACTCCTAGGGGAGGGGAGGGAGATCTCCTCATTGGGGTGGGGGTGGGTTTGAGGCATATCCACAGGAGACCATTCTAGGTGATATTTGTGACTCCACAGGCCTGTGGGACTCCCCGGCTCGTCCTTGTCTCCCTCATCCAAGCAGGTGGCCCACAGACTGCATAGTGGCCCCAGACCCACACTTACCAAAACAAAGAACACACGGCCAGAGAAGAGAAGTGCGAGCTAGGTGGTGACTGACAATTGGCCTTGGGCCCAGAAATTAGGAGCGAGATCAAATCTTAAGCTACAACGTTTTGCTCTAGAACCACTGTCTGTCAGAACTCATTCGTCTGAGACCCACAAAGGGCGGGTGCCTTTAGTCCCACAGTGAACTGCTGTTAAGAGTTGATCAAATGCTTAACTTGACCGGGAGCAGCGCAGGCTTGTTTACAAAGGCCAAGGTGACTTGTATGAATCTTCAGATGGAACTAAACGCCTAAAGCCAGGTCAGGTAGGATGGCTCCTGTTGTGACATGTCGGTTACCAGTGGCACCGTCTGCCTGGCTGGCTCTCTCAGGCCAATTACTTCCGTTGAACTTATAAAGGATTCTGTGCCTTTTAAGGCTGTGGATTCCAGATTCCACCGGAGTAAAGCCTATTGCGTGGTGCAGACTCACTGTACCTAAAGGCGAGATCACTTGGCTGGGAAGCAGCTCTCTGCATGTGGTTTTTCCCTTGCAAATCCCATCACCCATGTCACAGGAGCAGTCTGCTGTTGCCGTGGTGAATTAGTGTTGTACTGCGACCTTGATTCTGAGCAGAAATGTACGTTGCCTTGACCATGATTACACAAAACGCGTTGTCTAGGAAACAGAACAGGAAGGGCTAGATCATTCTTGGCTTTGACTAAAAGCCACACAAGGTTACTTTGTACCCAGTGGGGTCTCAGCTTTCCTCCAGGGTCTCTAGGCTTTGTGTTTGTGTGTATGTGTGTGTGTGTGTGTGTGTGTGTGTCGCAGAGAGAGAGACAGACAGACAGACAGAAAAGGGAAGAGCGCTAGCTTCCCTCTGCACACATTGGGAAGTTTCAAGCCAAGCCAAGCTTGTGCAGCTGTTGTTTGGAAGCAGAGGGGGCTTGCAGAGCCCTCTCCCGTCTCTTACTGGGAGGCTGCTGGGGAATGGAGCAATAACAACTCTGGCCTCCTGCGTGTTCTGTCACCCAATGCAGTTCCAGAGCTGATGAGGCGTGACATTGTGGGAGGGCCCCACCGGGCTCTGGAAAGTGCTGGTTTGCCATAGAGAGTGCCTGGATCCATCTATGGGAAGCTCCCACACACTCTCCTCTCTCCCTCTTCTCTCTCCCTCTTCTCTCTCTCTCTCTCTCTCTCTCTCTGTCTGTCTGTCTTTCTCTGTCTCTCTAACACACACACACACACACACACACACACACACACACACACCCCAAGTGCAGATTGACACAAGAGTAGCTTGTTGAGACTCCAATCTCTTTCTTTCCTCACAGAAATCATGTGCTCCTTCAGGGCTGGTTTCCCAGGCCAGCCACAAAAGCCACCTTGATCTAGAAAAGAGCCTACAAAGACAGACCCGATGAGCCTGTGGCCATACATGCCGGTGTGGTGGCAGAGGCCATTTCCAGCAGGGCACGCTGAGTAAGGCATTGTTTGACTTCTGGCCCAATGGCTTCCTGGTGCCCCTAGCCCAGGGCCCTTCCTTCTCACAACTTGAGAAAAGCCCAGGTTAGGAGCACATCCACGCCTCTCTCTCCCCCAACCACAAGCTCACGTCCCTCACCAATCTATCAGGAAGTGCTGTTATTTCAGCACCTTGGCGGACTCCCAGTCCAGCCACCTACCCCTTTCCATTCTCCCTGCTTCTTACTGTGTCCCAGGCCCTGTCCTCATTAAGGTGACAAGTGCATATAGAAGGGATACGGGAAATACTTCCCAGAGAAATAAGCAAGAGACAGAGATCACCATGAGGCAACTAGCAAGGAGAGGAAACAAGAGGTTACGTTCATGGCGGAACAAGTCAAGCGTTCCAGAAAAGTCCAGAGAGGAGATCGAATCCAGCCCAAATCCTGGCACCCAGAAATTCCCATCATTAACACTGCCCCAGATGTGCAATGATAGAAAGATGCACAGATGCATGAAGAGGTAGGGGAGACAAAACTATTTCCCCAAAATAGGATCACCCAGTATATTCTGTGAGAGAAGCCAGGCTCAAAAGCCACATGGTGTATGATGCCATTGATAGGAAATGTCCAGAACAGGCAAATCCACAGTGACAGAAATAGATCAGTAAGTTCCAGGGGCTGGGACAGCAGGGAATGGGGAGTGCCGGATAATGGTCACAGAGTCTCCTCTTAGAACAATGGAAGTGTCCTGGAAGTCAAGGGAGATAATGTCCATACAGCTTTGTGAATATACAGCACTAAATACACTGAATTGTACACTCAAAGGGTAAGTGTATTATATCTCGGTAAAAATGGAGTCATGACACATGCACTGTTTAATATGAAGTATTACACACAAGGGGCACCTGGATGGCTCAGTCGGTTGAGCGTCCGACTCTTGATTTCGGCTCAGGTCACGATCCCAGGGTCATGGGATGGAGCTCCGTGTCAGGCTCCACACTTAGCCTGGAGCCTGCTTAAGATTCTCTGTCTTTCTCTCCCTCTCCCTCTCCCCCCTCTCTTCCTCTCTCCCTCTCCGTCTCCCTCTCCCTCCCCCTCTCCCTCTCTCCCGCTCAAGTGCTCTCTCTCTCTCTCTCTCTCTCTCCTCTCTGTAAAATATAAATACATAGGGGTACCTGGGTGGCCGACTTGGTGAAGCGTCCGAATTTGGCTCAGGTCATGATCTCATGGTTTATGAGTTCAAGCCCCAAATCAGGTTCTGTGCTGACAGCTCAGAGCCTGGAGCCTGCTTCAGATTCTGTGTGTGTGTGTATGTGTCCCTCTCTCTGCCCCTCCACACTCTGTCTCTCTTTCTCCCTCTCAAGGATAAATAAACATTAAAAAAAAAATTTTAAATTAAATACAAATACATTTATAAATAAATAAATAATAAATAAATAAATAAATAAATAAATAAATATGTTACACACAAATACACAAGCGTTTGCGAACAAAGGAAAAAACAAGCTGAAAAGAATTGCTGAAATTGTAATAAATGTTTCTTTACCAGAAGTCTTAGCTCCTAAAAGATCTCACAAAAGTTACGGAATGAAACTATGGAAAACACTAAGCTTTTTGAAATACTGGAAACATTATGCTTGATTTCATGTTCCAGCACAGTATCCAGTGACTCTGCTCTAACAGGTAAAGAAATCATCCCAGGCTCTTCCTCCCACCCCTCAGTTTTCTACCTCCGGTTTGTGCTACATGATGACTTTTATATTGTCAAGAATTCTAAGATTTGCATCATGTCTCTTTATTGTTCTCTTTTATAGAAACACCAATTTTTTGCCTGTGTGTATATGTATACACACACACACACACACACACACACACACACACACGTATATTTCCTTGCCTAGCTTCTCTCCAAGCCTCTGCTCTCATTTTGTACAAGACAAATATGTCTCCAGGTGCCCATTGTGTATGTGGTCTCCTTGGTTGTATTTACTCCAAGTGTGAATTGCTCTTAGTGTGGCTTTTATCTCAGTAATATTTGTATTTCCCTCTTCCAATTCTTTTCTGAGTACTGCTACCTTCCTCTCATTTCCTTCTATTTTCTCATCATTTCTTTAAATTCTCTTTTCTGGGGCGGCTGAGTGGCTCAGCTGGCTAAGCGTTCCTCTCTTGATTTCGGCTCAGGTCATGATCCCAGGGTCTTGGGATCTAGCCCCACATCAGGGAGCTCTGTGCTGACAGCACGGAGCCTACTTGGGATTCTCTCTCTCCCGCTCTCTCTCTTCCTCTCTCTCTCTCTCTCTCTCTCTCTCTCTCAAAATAAGTAAATTGAAAAAATAAATTCTCTTTTCTTTTGAGAAATCATCTTTTCTGGAATTGCTTTGCACCTGTGGAGGTTTTTTGTGTTTTGTTTTGTCTCGAGTCCTCCTGTATGTTTTGTGCAATTTCCCCTTGTGATGTGCCTTTCATCTGCTGTTTGCTTCTGTTCCTTTCCTCCTCTTACTATGTGTGTAACTGTTGCTGTTGCCAGTTCGTGTATAGGACCCACGATGGGTTGTGAACACGCTTGATTTTGCCAACACGTCCACACCGTCTCTAGCTTCCACATTACCTGACTGGGTCTCCGCAGTGACGCTCCACACTCCTGCGGCCTGTCCCTCAGTTTCATCACTCGAACCAGAGATTCGTTTTCTATTTTTCTATGACTTTGCAGACTGTGACCCCTGACTCGCGAGCAGTCTGATTCTTGCTCCCTTCCTGAGGAGGCATCGCTGACCCAGCTGGCTCCCTACCCCGTCCAGACATAGCAGTGTTTGCCTGGAGAGCGTCCTAATTTGTGGTTTGGAGTTGCTGCGGTTCCCAATGCCATTTTTCTCTTTGAAGCTGTCTCTGAAGCGAAGCCAGCCCATCATTCTTCTGTACGACTAGAGAGGCAAAGAGCCCAAGGCCTTGAAGGAATTTCCTTTCTCAAGTGGGTATCTTTTGCAGGCAGCTGAAACTTAGGCATGAGCGCAGAGCACCCCTGGCTGGTCACCAGGGGGCTCTGTACTGGCTCTGGCCCTTTTGACGGGCAAGATAAGGCTTCTTGGGCAATTCCTGAGTCTGAGCTCTTCTTAAACCAGGACCCAGCAGGGCATTCGATTGTGGACCTTCTCATTCACTTCGGAATAAGTTAACAGAGAAGCAACCCCTGGCAGGCAAAAGTAAGAAGGACAATGAGGCATGAAAGCATGCCCCGGGAGGACACAGTGGAGCAAGGGGCAACCAGGAGCCAGCAGCCATGGGCTGGGGGCAGCCAGGGCAGGGCAGCCCCCAGGCAGGGAGTTCTCCGTGAGCCGGGTGGATGAGGGCCTGGTTCAAGGCCGGGCCTCGGTGTGCCTGCCGGTTGAGGCTCCTGCGAGATCAGAACGCACTCCCTAAGGGATACAGATGATGTGGCACAGGGATTACACCCCTCTCGGTCAGGGGAGCCGCTCCTTTGGGGCCTGATCTCAGCAGAGCTGGCGTGAGGGAAGCAGAGAGGGTGAGCACCGCAGGGGTCAAGAACAAACTGGAAGCCACATCTGTGTCCCACCACTTCACCCCTGGCCCAGCACTTGGAGAAGTGGAAGGAGGCAATTCGGTGGCAGCAGCAGGGCCATAACACCTGGCCTCACTGCTATACTGGCCTCAGGAGTATGTTTGTAAATACCCTTGCTTCATTCATCTCTCCCTTCCAATTCTTGTGCAGATTGCTCCTGGGGTCAACCCTAACCCGGACCGGACCATACGGGGCAGGGAATTCTGGGAGAACTAGTTGCAGCTTAGCCCAGTGGACACGGTAAACCTCATAAATGCTGTCCTCTGTCTGGGGGTGCCTCCCTGCCTCCTCTGCCCCTCCACAACACGCCCCTGTGTGGTGAGGGGTCACCCATTTTGTTTCCGAGGGACGTGTGCCTTGGCTCCCTGAGCCTCCCACAGTGCTGTGGGCGCCTGTCTCCTCGGGTGCTGGTGGGCGGGGCTGGGAGAGAGGATCCCTGAGGGGCACCTGCCCAGGGCCAGTCCCATGGAGAGCACAGCTAGGCAGCGCCGCCCCTGCCCCCGCCGCACCGCTGGAGCCAGCGGAAGCCTGAGCTCCTGGTGCAGCCCTCTTGGCAAGCTGCCCGAGGCCACCTGGATCCCAGCACATCTGGAACGCACCAGACGGCAAGAGCGGCAACTTAGCACGACGATGAGGGAAGCTGGCCACCACGGGAACAGGCGTGCGCTGCGTCTCAGCCCTAAACCTTCGAAAAGACGGCTCTGGGGCCCGCGACGTGGCCACTGGGCACAGGCTCACCGAGGTCTCCCTCAAGCCACCCTCAGCCCAGATCCCCGCATACCCGGAAGTTGTTGGCTCCCTGGGCACCTGGCTGCCAGGACGGTCTCTGGAGCCCCGCCCTGGTGGACTTGTCCCCTGAAGTCGTGTGGCCACCAGAACGTGTGCGCAGAGCAAGACTCGGCCCCCCACGCCAAGCCGCTGTTGGGGAGCTGCTCAAGGCCAGCTCCTGAGTGCCCTCCAGGGGCACAAAGCCGCGTCCCCCCACCCCCCACTCAAGCAGCCAGCAGGCTTCCCTCTGTTTCATTGCTCAGGGCACTCCATAGCGGGGTCTTACTGGTCCTTTGCTGAACACGGTCACCCCCTGTACAGACAGGAGCTGGGCTGGGACTGGAATAGGCAAGGGGGCCAGGTGGGGGTGTCAGCAGCGTCTGCACTAGGCTTCAGGGAGGGCAGTCCTTTCTCCAAGCTGCCACCCCTTAGCCAACTGTCAGCCATGGATCTGCCCCCCACACACACACCTGGAAAGGGTGTGACGGGTGGGGCAGAGGACCCCCCCCACCCCGCACTCCTCAGGACTCTACCAGCCGCCCCAGAGTACAGGCAGGGACAGGAAGGGGCTAGACCGACACGGACTTGCACTGTGGGCCAGACAGAGGGCACAGGAAGGAAACTGAGAAGGAAACGTGGAAGATGTTATCGAGGCCTGTGAGGATGTCCCTGACCACCCCATCTGGGACACGAGTGAAGCACCGGAAGCTCCGGGGAACTGGGGTCAGGACTTCCCCCGAGCAACCAGGCTGCTCGGCCCCCTCAGCTGGCTGCTGTCAGCCAATGGAGTCTTCCTCTAATTCACACACAAACTTCACCTGGGCCTGGGAGGGGTTCTCAGGCAGGGACGTGTGCCCTCACCCCAAACCGGGGGCTCCCCGCTCTCCACCAGACTGGCTCCCCCTCGGACGTCAGCTGTAGCACTCAGCCCCAAGGCACAAGAGGCCAAGGCCCACCCACGCTGTCCCATACCCCAGGGCAGGGGCCAACACCTTGCGCTCCCCCACCCTGCTTACCCCCAACCTGCCCTGGAGGCACGAGACATGGCCCCAACTGCCAGCTGCCCAGCAGGAACTGCAATACAAACACCTACTCCTGTGCGGACACTGGATGCTCTTCTAGCAGGTGTCATCGGGGGCTCCCGTACCACGCGGAGTCTTTAGCAATCGCATCTCACTGCAGCTGATGGCAGCACAAATGAGCTGAATAGCAGGTGTCTCGCGGCTGTTTGCGGAGGGCTGGAAAGCCAGGCTTGGGGGCTTTGCAGAGAGGAACAAAGGTCTGAATCGCACTGCTGGGCCGCGCTGAAGGCACTCCTGTGGCAGTGGGCACAGACACTGTGACTTGCGGCCCTGATGCCGGACGTGGATGCCGCTGTGAGACCTACGGCTGTGGCTGCTCCTCGGGAGACAGGTCTCACTGCCCCTACTGCCACCAGCCCGCCTGAGACCAATCTGGGGGGCCCCGACTCGTTCCCGTCTCTGGCCCCAGATTCATCTGATTGATGGGTCCTGCTCATGGGCCCAGGCCCTAGCTGTAAGGGAGGCTGGAAGAGTGCCAACCTGGCATTTTCTGCTCCTTTCACAGCTGGCACATCCAGTGGCAAATTCCTGGGACACCGGGCTCACCCAAATGGTCTGACGGCTTCCCACTGCCCTTAGTGTGAAACCCAACTACCCGCCCTCCCCCATCCTTGAACATGACCCCTGCAGACAGCAAGCCTTCCCCGCCCGCAGCTAGTGTGGGTCCTCCTTCATTGTGCATCCCAGCGGCCCCAACTTTCTCTTTGCCTTGAGAGCAAGTCTTTTTGCAGGTGGAGGGGGTAGGAAAATGTACCCATTTTCCAGAAACCCCACAAGTGTCTAATCGGTTGCTCAGTAAGTATTGTCAATGTTGTTGCATGCTGAGATTTTCACATTTACAATACCTCAAATTAAAATACATTTGGGTTTCTTTTTTTTTTTTTTTTCCAAAAATCCTATCACTTTTGAACGCTGGCACTCTCACCAAGGATGCTATAGGCTTTGGAAGCACGACAGCTCTTGGTCGCATGGCCCCACTCCATGCATCACACACCTTAAGCAATATTCAATCCCAGGAACTGGATGCCAGTGACTCCCTTAGCATAGTCAAGGGAAGAAAAAGCATGACTACTTCCGCTCAATTTCAAAGGTGACAGGATCATCCCAAGATGAAGACCAATGGGACCGCAAAACTTTGTAATTCACCTGTAAAATAGAACGGCCCTCAAAAACATCCTATTTTTCCTGTCAAAGTGCCTACCCTACCCTGTCACTGGAGAAGCCTCCCATGGGTGCCGAACAAGAATATTTTCTCTGGCTCCCTCTCCCAACCCCAGGTGACCCTTTCCTCGACTGCCCACAGCAGAGGCAGCACTCAGCTGAAACATTCAATGAACTTTATTGAACAGAAACATTTGCTGAAACCATTGAAGAGAAGCAGGGACAACACAGACAGGAACGCCGAACAGCCACTACAGCCCACAGGTCACAGCCCCCCCCCCTTCTTGGGGTCCCAAATGAGGTGCCCCTGTTCCCCCCAACACCGTGCCCCCCCCCGCCATAGCCTCCCTTCCTGAGGGCCCCACGATCGGCCTCTGGCCAGGATGACGGACGCTGGCCATGGCCCCTCACTCCAGGGCACTCTCCCCTCTGGCCGACATGCTGGGGCCTGGACCTGCCCTATGGCCTGCACAGAACAGCCACAGGACGCTGCAAAACGCAGCATGGGGCACTCGGACAAGCCAAAGAAACTCAGTCACAAGTAACAAGAGAGTGGCACATCACAGCACGGTTTCCACGGAGACTCCCGCAGGCCACCTCTGTCCTTGGTCCAGTGCCTCCTTCCTGAGGTCGCGGGGTCAGCACCAGCCATGCCTTCTTCTGTCCTTCCCGCCATCTCCTGGGACTGGGCTTCGACAGGTCTCCGGGGCGGGGTGGGGGCGGCTGCTCAGATAAGAACACACACACATCTCCACAAGAACAAGCAGCAGTTGGCCTAAACCTACACCGAGGAAGCATGGGCTGAGCTCACGACACCGCACGACAGCGAGCAGAGCCTGGGCTCGCACTGAAGCTCGTGCCACACACCCGGGGCTGAGAGGTGGCTGCTGCGTCAGGCCAGGACACCCGCCGCGGGCTCCTGCACACCTCAGGGCTCTGCACGGGAATGGTAACTAGGGTGCGTGTAGGGGGAGCTGGGGGTGCCACTTGACACGGGGGGGGGGTCACTAAGGGGCCTACAGAGGCACAAGTGGGCTTCTCAGAGCGTGGAGTGACGAGCTCCACGGGTCAGTGAATGAGGGTCCCCCTCTTGGGCGGCCCGAGGGGCCGGCACCCTTGAGACGGCCCCTAACATCTCCCAGGCCAGTGTGGGTGGCACACATTTTCAGGTGCCCCTCACCTAGGCTAGGGCCAGCCACTCAGGGGTGCTTCCCAGGCTGGCTGCCTGGACTGGCAGGGTTTCGCGCTGGGGCTGGGGCTGGGGCTGGGGTGGAGCTGCCATGGGAGGGGGCACCTCTCCCTGCCCCACTCTGCATCAAGTATGGTCATCCTGGTCCGTTGGAAGGGCTGATGGTGGTGGCCAGGGTGCCTTGGGAAGATGGGGTCCTGGGAATTTGGGCTGGGTGGGTTGTTGCCTCCATGTGGGGAGAGGCTGCTGCCCTGGCGTGGCCTCCCCCTGCCTCCAGAGCGCTGCTGCCTGAGAGGAGAGGGGGCCCCTGGGCCTTCTGAGCCTATTTGCCCGAGGAGGACTTGGGGGGCCTCACCTCCCCAGCCCCGTCCTCGTTTTCCGACTCCTCTGGGATGGGCTTGGGCCCCTCCTCCAGGGGCTCCCCAGCCTCCTGGTCTCCTGCCTGGGCGAGGCCCTCCGGCTCACAGCCAGGACCTCCCGGGCCCTCCCTGGAAGCGCTGCCCATCTGGGCAGGGGTGGGGCCCCCAGGGGCCTCTGAGGGCCTTGCCTGATCTAGGCCCGCAGAGGCGGGAGCATTTTCATCTTTCTGCATGGCAGGGAAGATCTTGGGGGCCTCCTCAGGGACGAGGGCTGCCCTGGCGACATCATGGGCTTCAGGAGCAGCCGTATCAGCTTCGGCACTGCCAGGAACGGCCTCACTGGCCCCTAGGTTGGCCAGGGCAGCCTGGGAAGCATCTTCCCTGGCTGGGGAGGCTTCGGCAACCTCTCCACTGGCCCAGACAGCGGCCAGGCCTCCGGTGCCCACACGGGCCCCTTCTTCCACTTGCAAGTGCTCACTCCTAGCTGCGGTGGCCTCCCATGCCTCGGTCTCCTGAATGAGCCGCAGCATCCCCAGGAAGCCAGGTGGTCTCCTGTCCAGCCGCATCCTCCTCAGCTTGTTCTCGAGCATCTCGTTGGGGCGGGCCCACATCAGCACCTGCCGGACGCGTAACTGGTCCGCACGGTTGGGATGGATGGCCCCCTTCTCCACGGCCGACTGCAGCAGGCCTTCCAGGTGAATCACATAGACAAAGAGAGTCTCCTGGGGCCGCTGGCCACAGGTCAGGAACTTCAGCCGTGCGGTCGTGGGGGTGTCCTTCCTCCCAAACACCTGGACCAGCGCGGCCAGGCAATCCTGTGCAGGGACGTCAGGGTTTTCTGCCAGGAGGCCGCACACGAGATCCAGTGCGGGGCCACCCAAGCTCTCCATCAGCCTCCTCCTCCTCTCCCTTTCTGTGATGTGGCACCACAGGTACAGCGTGTCTCTGGCGTGATCCAGCCAGCTCTCAAAGGACTCTTCTTCTCGGTGTGGCTCTTCCATTCCAGGAAAGGTTCTCAGTTTCATAGAGGCCCTGTTTTCCAGCACAGGCTGCCAGACCGGGCTCCAAGGCTGGGTCCAGGATCTTCCCGCACCTATGGCTCCTGCCACACCCACAGCTCCTTCCTCACCTGCAGGTCCCGCCTCACCTGCAGCTCCTGCCACACTCACAGATCCTAACAAACCTGCAATTCCTGCGTCCCCAGCGGCTCCCTCCTCATCTGACTCTCCTGCTTCCTCTTCAGGCCCTGCCTGGCCCAAGTGGCTGCCCTGCCTCCTGCTCCTTCCTCGCCTCCAGCCACTGCCTCGCCTCCAGTTCCTTCCTCACCTCCAGCTGCTGCCCCGCCTCCAGCTCCTTCCTTGCCTCCAGCCGCTGCCCCGCCTCCATCTTCTGCCTTGCCTCCAGCTCCTGCCCCGCCTCCAGCTGCTGCCTAGCCTCCAGTTCCTTCCTCACCTCCAGCTCCTTCTGCGCCTCCACCTGCTGCCCTGCCTCCAGCCGCTGCCCCGCCTCCAGCTCCTGCCTCGCCTCTAGCTCCTGCCCCGCCTCCAGCCGCTGCCTCGCCTCCAGTTCCTTCCTCACCTCCAGCTCCTGCCTCACCTCCTTCCTCACCTCCAGCTCCTTCCTCGCCTCCAGCTGCTGCCCCGCCTCCAGCTCCTTCCTGGTCTCTAGCTCCTGCCCCGCCTCCAACTGCTGCCCCGCCTCCTGCCGCTGCCCGCCTCCATCTCGTTCCTCACCTCCAGCTCCTTCCTCGCCTCCAGCTGCTGCCCCGCCTCCAGCTCCTTCCTGGCCTCTAGCTCCTGCCCCGCCTCCAACTGCTGCCCCGCCTCCTACCGCTGCCCGCCTCCATCTCCTTCCTCGCCTCCAGCTCCTGCCCCGCCTCCAGCTGCTGCCCCGCCTCCAGCCCCTTCCTTGCCTCCAGAAGCTGCCCCGCCTCCAGCTCCTGCCCCGCCTCCAGCCGCTGCCCCGCCTCCAGCTCCTTCCTTGCCTCCAGAAGCTGCCTTGCCTCCAGCTCTTGCCCCATCCCCAGCTCCTGCCTCGCCTGCCAGGGCAACCCCTGCTTGCCTCTGGGTCTGTGCAAGGAAATTGGGTGTATCCTGTGACTCTGATTCTGGGGCCTGGGGCAGGAAGACCACAGTCCAGGGTCCTCCCATGCCTGGTATTTGTCGGGGGATCACACTTCGGTTTAAATACTGAGCCATCTCCACCAAGGCGACCCTGGATCTGAACTCCTTTCTGAACACCTTGCCCAGCACTCGGTATCTGCCCAGGGGCTGGAGGGCAGCCTGCGCGGCCTCCTGGAATTCCTGGTCCTCACAGTCGTGGGGAATGCCCAGGATGAGCAGCGAGCGCTGAGCATCCACGCCCATCCACCTGCACCAGCCACGAAGCATAGCCAGTGCCATCGCGGATACCTGCGGGGGAGGGGCGCGATCGCACAGGGGCGCGCAGACTGTCGCAGGCTCTGCAGGGGAGGCCTGTGGGTGCAAAGGGGAGAGAGGGACACTGGTGCCAGACAGCCCACCGCACCGCCCCCCACACCGACCTGGATCTCCTCCCTGGCCAGTTCACGTCTTCCAGGCCACGACTCAGAACCCCCACCATGCAGCCCTTCACCTCTGCAAGGAGAAGGTCCCCTTTCGCCTTGTCCGACACGACAAGGCCCCGCCTGCTGGGGCCACTGCAGCCGGAGCCCCTCCCACCATCGTCTGCAACCCCGCAGCAGCCGGGAGCCCTCCCTTCCTGATCCCCACAGCCAGGAGCCCTCCCATCCTCTCTTTCTTAGGGCTGGACCCAGGGCACCCCTGCTCTGCCTGGGCAACCTAGACACCGGGTCCCGCCCTCTCCCACCAGCACCTGCCCCTCTGCAACTGGAGCCGCCCTCCGCAGTCAGGAGCTCTTCCCACCCCTCCCCTCCAGCGCCGACTGGGTTCCGCCTCCTGCCCCCACTGCCTTCCTTGGCAGAGATCCAGCCCTTACCCAAGGCGCTCGGTACTTCCAGGGTCCCGTTGGAGCAAAGCCCCTGGTCTCCGGCTCACTTTCTCTGACTCTGCAGGCGCTGCTGGGCAGGGACACGCCACCTGCGAGCTGTGGGGCGACTCTGGAGGCCACCTCAAAGCCCTGGAGCGACAGGATCAGAAGAATGCACCTCAGCTGCACTGCCCAGGACTGCACAGTCCAGCCGGTCTCCCAAGTCCTCGGTACTAAGGCCACGTGGGCTTCCCGGTGTTCCCAGAATCCCCAGGTGGATGAGGGAACAAGATCTCGGTATCTCAGTGCAGGGCAAATGCCAGGATCAGGAGAGCAGGAGAAGAGGCATCCGTGTTGCCGTGACAACGGGACCTGCTTGGTTAGGGCTTGATGTGACAAGCCTTGGAGCCTCCAGAAGCAACAGGCACACCCTTTGGCCCTCCAGCTACAAAATGGTTTAATAGGGGTGTGGGAAGGTAAGGTTGGGTGAAGCTAGTAGAGAGAAAATTCAATGGTTGTGAATGGGGCCTGGAAAATGGGAGTGGGTGGTTAGCTGGGTGCCAATGTCCCTCGTGCCACTTTGCATTCACAGGTTAACCCCATCATGCCAGAAACATCAATAACAGACACAGGCTGGCTGTTCCTAACTCAAAGGCCTAATTACAGCTTCTTATGCTGCAAAACCAGCTCTCACCTCTTAGGCAGGCCCTGAATTGGAGATTGTGGGGTTTGGAATCAGGCAAAGCTGGATTCACCTAGTGGCTGGGTGGCCTTGCACAAATTACTGAGAATTTCTTTCCATCATCTGTAAATTGGACAATAAGAACACTCTTCAGGAGCACCTCGGTGGCTCAGTCAGTTAAGCGTCTGACTCTTGGTTTCAGCTGAGGTCATGATCTCACGGTTTCATGAATTCAATCCCTGCATCATGCCACAGCACAGAGCCTGCTTGGGATTTTCTCTCTCCCTCTTTCTCTTCCCCTCCCCAACTCACACTGACTCTGTCTGTCTTAAATAAATAAACTTTAAAAACCAAAGAACACTCTTCTTCCAGCATATTCATGGAGCTTTACCTCAGACTGGACTGTCTGCCTGTCTTAAATAAACAAACTTTAAAAACTAAAGAACACTCTTCTTCCAGCATATTCATGGAGCTTTACCTCAAACTGGACACATGGTAATCTTCCAGTAGTGGACACAATGATGTAGGAATAGAAGGATGTGGTGAGGCAAGCATTGGTGTGGAAAAAGGGGATGTGAAGGGAAAGATTGGAACTGTTTTCCTGAGAAACACAAGGATCGACTGAGATGACAGAGTGTAACTCTCTGCTTTTATAGACTTAACTCCAACTTTCTCCCCCACCCCTAATTCTGGTAGAGACATTAATTTGCTATATTACTTATATCACTATATATTTAAAAAACCTACTGGGAGAATCCATAGATTGGGAGAACTAGCTATGCATTTGGGGCTTGTTCAGATTTCAATCTGTCTATCCAGGCCACACAGTCATTACCAGATCCTCATCCTAGCAGTTTTTTAAGCCCATGACTGACCCAATTCTCTCACTTCCAAGCCAATTCTTGCCAGAGAGGACAATGGCCCCTGGTATGTGCTTGTCTCTCTTTGGAATTTAGTTACTTTAGACTTCATTACACCCAGAACTCTCAAATGTCCTTTAAAAATATGTGACTTTCTTTGACCATCTGATTTCTTGTAGTTGTTACAGTGGGATCAATGCTCTGTCATGATGTACAGTCTAACCAGAAGACAGAACGAGCTTATTCCAGATCCATGAAGAAGGTACTTCTTTCTCTGGAGACATTTTAAATAATTTCTCTTTTAATACTAGAACTGCTTAAGGTAGTTGGGGTATCCAGTGTGTGTGACTTTTTGACACGAGACGGAAGGGGACCCTGATGGATTTATAATTGCCCAAAGGTCCATTTCTGTTGAATTATGGATATTAGTAATAGGGGCTTCCTTTTGCTCCCTGGCTATGCTAGTCGCAAGTATACATAATTCTGCACCAGATTTATCAATGGAAAAGATATCCACTGGCTATTTTTCTGAGACTCTTATTAGCCTATCACCTAGATAAGTGTCAAAGTCTTCATTTTTCCACCCCACACTTCTTATTCACAGTCTTCTCAATTTTTACATTTTTTAATGTTTATTATTTTTGAGAGAGAGAGAGAGACTGAGCACGAATGGGGGAGGGGCAGGGAAAGAGTAAGACACAGAATCTGAAGCAGGCTCCAGGCTCTGAGCTGTCAGCACAGAGCCTGATGTGGGGCTCGAACTCATGGACCAAGAGATCATGACCTGAGCTGAGGTTAGACTCTAAACCAACTGAGCCACCCAGGTGCCCCAACAGTTTTCTCAAATTTTTATGTAGAATGCTAGAACAATGGGACATTGTAAAGCCAGACTTGAGAACCTAATGCTGGTTCACTAGACAAGGTGAAATTGAGTATTTAACAAATGACTGTTCTCTTCTAAGGCAAAAAGGTATTTTGTATCCATATTTATTATACGAATTGTTCACAACATTTCTATCAGTCTCTCCTGGATGTATCACATGATGATAGACCAGCATCACTGTGAGATATTTATGTTCACAAAAACATTTCGTGTTTTATCCTAGGATCATTTGGGGGAATGTTCTGTAGTGCCATCACAGCTTTTGAGATGGCATGTGGGAAAAAGTAATAAAAACAATTGATAGAAATAGGAAACACAGTGGATAGCGATATAATAACAAAAATAAGTAGATGTAGTAACTCAGTATAGTGACATGGATTCTCACAGTTTACCCATGGCAAATAGTAAATATAAGCTTCCTAGAGCTAGGAATTCACCACAGCAGTCCTCAAAAGGAAATGCCCCATGGCTGTCTCTTGGGGGTTGTACAAAAAGGCAGATCATTTGGCTGCTAATGTTGCCCCTGTTGAGACTAGTGGCAAAAGTGCAGCTCTTCCTGGGCTAAGGCAAAGATGTTCCTCCAGACTCCAGACTGCCCGAAGAATATCTGCCTTTGTCCTTCACTGGCTGCTGCCATCAGCACATACAGTATCCTTAGAGGATGTGTGTTCTTTGATGCACAAAAGTTTTAAACTTTGATTAAGTCCAGTTTATCTATTTTTCCCTTGGTTGCTTGTGCTTTTGGTGTCATTTCTAAGGAAACATTGCCTAATCAAAGGCCACAAGGTTTATACCTATTTTTTTTTCTGTTTTATAATTTTAGCTCTTACATTTAGGTGTTTGGTGCATTTTGAGTTAATTTTTGTATAAGAGGTGAGATAGGAGTCCAAATTCATTATTTTACATGAGGCTATCCAGTCATCTCAGTACGATTTGTGGAAAAGACTATTATTTTCTAATGGAAGGTCTTGGCACCCTTGTCAGAATCAATTGACCACAGACATATAAGTTTATTTATTGACTCTAAATTCTATTCCATTTATATGTCTACCCTTATGCCAGTACTACACAGTCTTGATGACTCTAAATTTGTATTAAGTTTAGAAGTCAGGGAGTGTTGAGTCTTCTTTGTTCATATTTTTAAAGATTATTTGAGCTATTAGAGGTCCCTTGAAGTTCTATACAAACTTGAAGATTAGTGTCTCCATTTCTGAAAAAAAAAAAAAGCCAGTGGGATTTTTATAGGGAATACATTTAATCTTTGGATCAATTTGGATAATATTATCAACAATATTAAGTCTTCTAATCTATGAGCACAGGATGTATTTCTATTTATGTAGATCTTTAACTCCTTTCAACAATGTTTTATAGTTTTCAGGGTTCAGGTCTTTCACTTTGATTAAATTTATTGCTGAGTATTTTATTCTTTTTGATGCTACTGTAAATAAAAGTGTTTCCTTCAGTTCGTTTCATATTGTTTATTGCTAGTGTATAGAAATATAACTGATTTTTATATATTGATGTAGCCTACAACTTTGCTGAATTTATTTATGAGCTCTATTAGGTTTTTTTGTATTCCTTATATAAGATTATGTCATAAACATGTAGAGATAGTTTTATTTCTTCATTTCCAATCTGGATATATTTTATTTCATTTTGTGTCTAATTTCACTGGTTAGAACCTTCAGAGCAATGTTGACTGGAAGTTATGAGAGCAAATATCCTTGCCTTGTTCCAGGATATTGGAGAAAAAGCCTTCAGTTTTTCACCATTGAGTATGAAGTAAGCTGTGGGTTTTTTCCTAGATGTTCCATATTGAATTGAGGAAGTTCTCTTCAACTTCTAGTTTGTGTGTGTATGTGTGTTTTACTGTTTTTATCATGACATGGTTTTGGACTTTTTCAAATGATTTTCATGTATCTATTAAGGTGATTATATAGGCTTTTCCTTTTATTCTATTAATATGGTGCATTACATTAATTGATTTTTGTATGTTGAACCAACTTTGCATTCTTGAAATAAATCCCAGTTGGTCATGTATTATCTTTTTGTATTCTGCTAGATTCAGTTTGCTAGTATTTTGTTGGGGATATTTTCATATATATATTCATTAGGGAAATTGGCCTGTAGCTTTTCTTTCTTTCTTTTTCTTTCTTTCTCTTTCTTTCTTTCTTTCTTTCTTCTTTCTTTCTTCTTTCTTTCTTCTTTCTTTTTCTTCTGATGTCTGTGTCTGGTTTTGGTATCAGGATAATGGTGACTTCATAAAATGAGTTAGGAAGTGTTCTTTCCTATTTTTGTGGAAGGATTTGAAAAGGTTGTCATTTTAATTATTCTTTAATTGTTAGAATTCATCAGTCAGGCCATCTGGTTCTGGGCTTTATTTTTGTGGGAAGTTTTTTGATTACTAACTCAATCTCCAGTTATAATTCTGTTCATATTTTTAATACCTTATTGAATCAGTGTTGGCAGTTTGTGTCTTTCTAGGAATTTTTCAATTTCATCTAGCTTATCTAATTTGTTGGCATATAATTTTTCACCAGTATTCCCTATGATCCTTTTTATTTTTGCAGGGTTGCTAGTAATGTTTCTTCCATTCCTGATACTAGTATTTTGAGACTTCTCTATTTTTTTCTTGGCCAGTCTCACTAAAGGTTGTCAATATTGTTGATCTTTTCAAAGAAACAGCTTTTGGTTTTGCTCATTTTCTTTGTTGTTTTCCTATTCCTTATTTATTTCTATTTTTTTTTATTTCCTTCTTTCCAGTATATTTGGGTTTAGTTTGCTCTTCCTTTTATAGTTTCTTAAGGTGGAAGTTTAGGTTATTATTTGAAATCCTTTTCTTTTTTAATATATGTGTTTACAGCTATAATTTCCCTCTGATCACTTGTTTGCTGCATCACATAGATTTCAATATATTGTACTTTCATTTTTATTTACTTTGCTGTATTTTGTAATTTCTCTGTGATTTCTTCTTTGAGTTGTGATGTAGGAATGTGTTGTTTAATTTCCACATATTTGTGAATTTTTCACTTGTACTTCTGCTATCAATTTCTAATTTCATGCCATTGTGGTTGAAGAGCATACTTGGTGTGATTACATCATTTTTTCAAGTATAATTAACATACAGGGTTATATTAGTTTCAGGTGTACAATATAATGATTCCACAATTCTATACATTACTCAGTGCTCAACATGATAAATATACTCTTAATTTCCTTCACCTATTTCACACATCCCCCCCACCTCCCCTCTGGTTACAATCAGTTTGTTCTCTATAGTTAAGAGTCTGATTCTTGGTTTCTCTCTTTCTCTTTTTTCCTTTGTTTTTTTTGTTTTGTTTCTTAAATTCCACATATGAGTGAAATCATAAGGTATTTGTCTTTCTCTGACTGACTTATTTCATGTAGCATTATACTCTCTATATCCATACATGTTGTTGCAAATGGAAAGGTTTAATTATTTCTATGACTAATATTTCATTGTATGTGTGTGTATTATATCTTCTTTACCCATTCATCTATGGATGGACACTTAGGTTGCTTTCATATCATGGCTGTTGTAAATAATGCTATAGTAAACATAGGGGTACATACATCTTTTCAAATTAGTGTTTTAATTTAATTTGGATAAATACCCAATAGTGGAATTACTGCATAATACAGTAATTCTGTTTTCTTTCTTTCTTTCTTTCTTTCTTTCTTTCTTTCTTTCTTTCTTTCTTCTTTCGGAGTCTATATACTATTTTCCACAATGGCTGCACCAGTTTGCATTCTACCAACAGTACATGAGGGTTCCTTTTTCTTCACATCCTCACCAACATTTGTTATTTCTTGTGTTTGTGATTTTACCCATTCTGACAGGTGTGAGGTGGTATCTCATTGTTTTGATTTGTATTTGCCTGATGATTAGTGATGCTGAACACCTTTTCATGTGTCTGTTGCCCATCTGTATATTTTCTTTGGAGAAATGTCTATTCATGTCTTCTGCCTATTTTAATCAGATTATTTTGAGGGGGTGTTGAATTCTATAAGTTCTTTATATATTTTGGATATTAACCAACTTATCAGATATATAACATGCAAATATCTTCTCTCATTCATTAGGTTGCCCTTTTGTTTTGTTGATCGTTTCCTTCACTGTGCAAAAGCTTTTTGTTTTGGTGTAGTCCCAATAATTTAATTTTGCTTTTGTTTGCCTTGTCTTAGGAGACATAGCTCGAAAAAATGTTGCTAGGGCTTATGTCAAAGAAATGACTGCCTATGTTTTCTTATAGGATTTTATGGTTTAAGGTCTCACATTTAGGTCTTTAGTCCATTTTGGGATTATTTTTGTATATTGTGTAAGAATATGGTTCAGTTTCTTTCTTTTGCATGTAGCTATCCAGTTTTCCCAACACCATTTGTTGAAGAGATTATCTTTTTCTCCATTGTATATTTTTGCCTTCTTTGTCATAGATTAATTGACCATAAAAGTGTGGATTTATTTCTGGACTCTCTGTTCTGTTCCATCGATCTATGTGTCTATTTTTGTGCTAATACCATACTGCCTTGATTACTATGGCTTTGTAGTATATCTTGAGTACTGGGATTGTAATATCTCCAGTTTTGTTCTTCTTTTTAAAGATTGCTTTTGCTATTCAGGGTCTTTTATGGTTCCATACAAATTTTAGTATTATTTGTTGAAGTTCTATGGAAAATACTGTTGCTATTTTGATGGGGATTGCATTGCATGTATAGATTGCTTTGGGTAGTATAGACATTTTAACAGTATTTGTTCTTCCAATCTGTTGGCATGAAATGTCTTTCCATTTCTTTGTGTTGTCTTCAATTTCTTTGATCAGTGTTTTATAGTTTTCAGAGTACAGGTCTTTCACCTCTTTGGTTAGGTTTATTCCTGGGTATCTTATTATTTTGAGTGCAATTGTAAATGGGATTGTTTTCTTAATTTCTATTTCTGCTACTTCATTATCAGTGTATAAAGATGAAACAGATTTCTGTATGTTAATTTTTTATCCTGTGACTTTAGTGAATTCATTTTTCAGTTCTAGTAGTTTTTTGGTGATGTCTTTAAAGTTTTCTATATATCGTATCATATCATCTGTAAATAGTGAAAGTTTTACTTCTTCCTTACCAATTTGGATTCATTTTATTTTTTTCTCATCTGATTGCTGTGTCTGGAACTTCCTGTGCTATGTTCAATGAAAGTGGCAAGAGTGGACATCCTTATCCTATTCCTGATCTTAGAAGAAAAGTTCTCAGTTTTTCACCCTCAGTTAGTTACGGGTTTTTCATATATGACCATTATTATGTTCAGGTATGTTCCCCCTAAACCTACTTTGTTGAGAGATTTTTTAAATCATGAATGGATGTTGTACTTTGTCAAATGCTTTTTCTGCATCTTGAAGTGATTATATGAGCTTTATCCCTTCTCTTGCTAATGTAATGTATCATGTTGATTGCTTTGCAAATATAGAACCACCTTGCGTTATTGGAATAGATCTCATTTGTTGTGACTTTTAAAGTGTATTGTTGAATTTGGTTTGCTCATATTTTGTTAAGAATTTTTGTGTCTATGTCCATCAGAGATATTGGCCTGTAGTTTTCTTTTTTGTAGTGCCTTTATCTAGTTTTGGTATCAGGGTAATGCTGGCCTTGTAGAATGAATTTGAAATATTTTCTTCCTCTTCCATTTTTTGAAATAGTTTGAGGAAAATAGGCATTACGTTTTCTTGAAATGTTTGGTATAATTCACCTGTGAATCCATCTGGTTCTGGACCTTTGTTTGTTGGGAGTTTTTTGATTACTGAGTCAATTTAACTACTAGCAACTAGTCTGTTAAAATTTTCTACTTCTTCTTGATTCAGCTTTGGAAGGTTGAATGTTTCTAGCAATTTATCTATTTTTTCCTAGGTTGTCCAATTTGTTGGTATATACTTTTTCACAATATTCTCTTATAATCCTTTATATTTCTGCAATGTTGGTTGTTATTTCACCTCCTTCATTTCGGATTTTATTTATTTGAATCCTCCCTCTTTGTAAAAAAAAAAAAAGATTAGTTTAGCTAGAGGTTTATCAATTTTATTCATCTTTTCAAATAACTAGATCCTGCCTTCATTGATCTGTTCTGTTTTTTTTTTAGTCTCTATTTCATTTATATATGTTCTGATCTTTATGATTTCCTTCCTTCTACTAGCTTTGTGCTTTATTTGTTCTTTTTCTAGCCCCTTTAGGTGTAAGGTTAGTGGTTTATTTGAGATTTTTCTTGCTTCTTGAAGTAGGCCTGTATTGTGGTAATCTTCCCTCTTAGAACAGCTTTTTGTGTATCCCAAAGATTTTGGACTATTGTTTTTATTTTCATTTTTCACCATGTATTTTTTAATGTCCTGTTTGATTTCTTGGTTGAACCATTTACTGTTAAGTAGAATGATATTTAGCTTCCATTTATTTGTGGTCTTTCTAGAATTTTTCTTATGATTGATTTTAGTTTAATACTGTTGTGGTTGGAAAAGATACATGAAATGACTTCAATCTTTTTGAATTTGTTGAGACTTGTTTTGTGGCCTAACATGATCTATTCTGTAGAATGTTTCATGTGCACATAAAAATAACATGTATTCCACTGTTTTTGGATGGAATGTTCTGAATATATCTGTTAGATCCATCTGGTCCAATGTGTCATTCAAAACCACTGTTTCCTTGTTGGTTTTCTGCCTGGATGATTTATCCTTTGATGTAAGTGGGGTGTTAAAGTCCCCTACTTCTGTTGTATTACTATCACTTTCTTCCTTTATGTCTGTTAATAGTTGCTGTGTGTATTTGGGTGCTTTCATGTTGGGTGCATACATATTTACAATTGTTATATCTTCTTGTTGGATTGTTCCCTTGATCATTAAGTAGTGTCCTTCTCTGTCTCTTGTTACAGTCTTTATTTTAAACTCTATTTTGTCCAACATAGATATTGCTACCCCAGCTTTCTTTTCGCTTCCATCTCATGAATAAAATTTTGGTTCAGCTTCTCTCCTTTCTCCAGTTCCCTGAACTTTGGCCTTCCCCCAGCCTAAGCACCTACTGAAAATAGACTGGCCTCAGGGGAAAATATTCTCTGGTATACTATGTGATCATACCACCTTTCCAGCCCACTTTTCCACATTTGATTCTTTCTAGCCTTGCTTACTCTTCTTATACATAAAAACACTTTTTGCATAACTCTTCAGATGTTTGAAGAGTTTATGGTCATAGCACAGCATTCTCCCTATTGCAATAGCCCCTTTTCCCTCTTGTAATAATTCTTCTGAATAAAAGTCTCTTCTTACTAAATCTGTATTTGTTTGTTTTATTTGAAAATACTTAACATACAATAAAACACACCTGTTTTAGTTGTACAGGCCCATGAGTTTTGATAAATGTATGCATTTATATAATCACCATTGCAATAAAGATTCAGAATGTTTCCATCGCTCCATCAAAGAGTGCATACTGTATGATTCCACTTATATAAGACTCTTAAGAATACAAACTAATCCATAGTGACAGAAAATAGATTGCTGACTTCAGGGTGGAAGGATTACAAAAAGGCACAAGGAAAGTAGATGCATATGTTCACTATTTTAATGGGTGATGGGTCCACAGATGTATATATGTGTGAAACTAAACACGTACGGTTTAAATATGTGCCATTTCTTATTGTTAAATATATATTAACAAAGCTGTTAAAGGGGCACCTGGTGGCTCAGTTGGTTAAGTGTCTGACTTCAGCTCAGGTCATGATCTTCCGGTTTGTGAGTTCGAGCTCTGCGTCGGACTCTGTGCTGACAGCTCAGAGCCTGGAGCCTGTTTCAGATTCTGTGTCTCCCTCTCTCTGTCCCTCCCCTCCTCATGCTCTATCTCTATCAAAAGTGAACATTTAAAATTTTTTTAAAAGTAAAGCTGTTAAAAATATGAATGTACAAAAACATTTACAAATTAAAATGCCCTGTAGTCATCTCTCACAGCCAGAGAAAACTTCACAGAGAGACACACATATTTCCAACCAGAAAGTAGGTGCAGAAGGCACCCAGAGGAAGAAATTGTGCTGATCACATTATGTAGAATGCAGCAGACAAAAGTAGTTCCTGAGCAGTGGGAGGGAGGGGGGGACTGGGGTCACAGGCAGCATTCATAGGCAGGGCCCAGTGTTCATATGACATTCAGAGAGAAAGGAATCCTTCAGATAAAGTTAGATAACAGGCCTGGCATACAAATTGCTCCCTAGGAGACAGCACTGTGCAGAAAGTGTTCAATAACAGTGTACGGTGAAGAGGGTCTGAAGCATGGGTCTTTTGCAGAGCAGATGGTGTGATAGAAAACATTCACAGGCACAGTGCATGTTGCAGAGGCCATTCATAGAAGGCTGGGTGGAAACAGCGTTAACAAGGAAGCCCATCAGGAAAGCAGTGCCAGTCTTTCTCAAGCAGGAAGAGTTGAGAACAGGGACTCCGTGGTTTACACCAACAGAAGGCTAGAGCAACAAAGATTAGGGAGGCTGCCACTAGAACATAAGGAAAAAACCCCAATGATTCCAGCTTCCAAAAGGACTGTCACGATCCTCAGGTTCTCCAGAGGCCACTGAAAAAACACATGTGTGCCCTATTTTTGACAACCCATAGTGTTCAGTGTTGCTGCCAGAGAATAAGGGCTTCTTTTCTGCCTTCCAAATCCTGCATAATTACCTCTTAGAATACTCAAGTACCTGCAGAACTGATCCCAGAAACACTTTGATGATGGATTCCGGGACCTGTAGTTTCGAGTATTCTCCCTTATATAGGGGAGAGAATGCACAAAGAGGCAAGAATGCTGCCTAGTTGCTAACAGCCAATCCAGCATGGGCCACCTCTTTGACCACTCATCACCCATAATACTCTTCTATCCATATTTTTCTCCCAAATATTCAATAGCAATACTATGTTTCTGCTTAGCATAATGCAAGCATTCTTCATATAGGGGAATGTGCCTTCATCTTCTCCAAGAAGCAGTGTCAAAAATCCCATTAGACACATCCTCATTCTCTGGGGGATGTCTGTTCCTTTTCTAGTTCTGTCACAATTACACTTTGATATGCTGTAATCCACAGACTATAAGATTAAGCACCACCCACACAATTTAAATTGAGGTTAATAAATGAGAGAAGGAAAATTGGGCTAATAGATTCAAATATATAACAACAAAGCAAGACAAAATATGCATAGTTTCTATAGCTCTTATTTCTGAAGCTGGTCATGAGGTCATAGTATTTATAATTTCCTTCTTCCACCAGTATTTCAAGTTCTCTATGACCTCATTCAGGTGGCTGGGTTGTTTACCTGGTGGGAAGATACAAATCTTCATTTCTGACCAGTATGAGCCCTTAGTGGTCCTGCCTGCATGGGTCACTATAGTTTTCCATTAACTTGTATTATTGGACATGGGAACACTAAGAAACACTCTCAGAGGGTCAATCTCCTAGGTTTCAAACATAGTCCTTCCTGCCCCCACTATGTAACAGCAACCGTGTCTCCCCTTGATAATCAGAAGCAATCAACCAGCCACTAACCCTCTTCTTTGTTGTTTCAGTGGCATGAGGGACCCCCACATGGCCATGTGGCAGTCTCAACTTTCAGTTCAATGGAACCATTGTTGGTTCCCCTGGTGAAAGCTTTCCTCCCTTGGGGCCTCCGCAGGAAGAAGATATTGTACAAAGAAGCATCACAAGAGGAATGTGTTCTTTGGAGACCTACAGGTTGAAGACATTCATAAGCAGAGTCCTTAGAGGACACCACATGAGGGTTCATGGGTTGGGGGCCTTCATGGGTTAGATCTATGGGGGAGGTGGGGGAGGAATAGAGGGTATGTTCTGGGATCAACCTTCTTGGTGGAAACATGGTATGCTAAGTGATTTTTCAAAATAACACTACCGTATTTTCCTTTTAGGTATTTGTGTCATATACTGTCATCAACAGAGTCCTAGAAATATCTGGTTAGGAGCTACTGCTGTAGTCCTTATCCTCTGAAGTAACAAAACCTCTTCTTCCATTCCCAATTGTACTCATGTAGCCAAGATGGTGACTGAGGTTGGGGTGAGAAAGTAGCTCCAGGGACACTAGCTCAATAGCTATTGAACATTGGGTTCCAAGGTCCCTGCTCACTAGTGGAAGGATTCCTCTGTCATGTCTTTTATCTTTGGACTTTTGATCACCTTTTTTTATCCCTGGGCTAGATTAAGACATATACAGTAAGAAAATTGTATTTTGGGATATAAAACTCAGAAGTGTGGGTCACTTGATAGGCAGCACGATGATTCAACAGGATTCTGTAGCACTGACTTTAATGAGAAAGATGAAAGTCTTGACTACTGGTACACTTCTGGAGGAATGGGTTCAGATGGTGTGTGGGCACCTTTGAGAAGGATATTTGAGAGATACATATTTAGAATTATTGTCAATGAAGAGTTTATGGGACCAGGGTTGTTTAGATGGGAGAAGAGTTGATGAGGGAGAACCCAATAAGCATCTTTATTACTTTAGGGGCTGGCATATGGGCAAAGGAGGATATATTACCAGTGGGTGACAGTTAAAAGGAAAAGATTCTAACTCAACTGAACAACGCATTTTCTGAAACTGGACCTGTCCACAGAGTGGGCTTGTATGGGACTGAGCTGATCATTGCAAGTGTACAATAAGGACTAGATGGCCATCTGTATGCAATGGTAATAAAGGGGAGGATGGACCCAAAATAATAAAATATTCTTTGTTAAGATCTCATCAGTCTAGGGACAGCTGGATGGCTCAGTCTGTTAAGCATCTGACTTCGGCTCAGGTCATGGTGTCATGGTTCACAAGTTTGAGCCCCGCATAAGGCTCTGTGCTCTCAGCACAGAGCCCACATCGGATCCTCGGTCTTCCTCTCTCTCTGCCTGTCTCCCACTTGTGCACTTGCTCTCTCTCTCAAAATAAATAAATAAACTTAAAAAAAACCAAAAATATCTGACTAGTCTAAAATGCTATGCTTTCTGTGCATGCATGATTTCTAGATTTTGCTATTTTTTGCCTCTTTAGATTTGATACTTCTTGAAGTATTTATTTGCTTTTATAGAGAATGGCTTCAGGTAATATTAGAAAATAAATTACACAGCCAATACACCAAGTTATTACACTTAAAAAAAAAGGAAACCTTAACATTGACTACATTGACATATTTAATATCTCAATATTTATTATAATTGAGTACATTAATTTGGGTTAAGCAAATGTGATTAAAAACACTAGACAATTAAAAAGAAGCAAAAGTATAATGCAACCACCTCTCTTAAGTCTGCAGAATTTTGTGCCTTTTTAGACATGAAAGTGTCTGTTTTGAACAGAAATCAATATTGATCTTACAAGCTTTCCATCAATTTCTTGCATATTGGTTCTAAAACTCCCTTAAAGGCACAGTGTATCTTAAAGGTGGAGAAGTCAGCCTATCTTGGATCTCTTTATCCTGTACTCAATCAACTAGGCTATACTGACTCAGGGTTGGTACCTCCAACACAAAGGAGCAGCCTTTCTTTCCCTTTTATTCATTCATTTAGCACCTATGTGTCAGTGTCTATCATGTGCCAAATCCCTCGCTGTGGGCTATACCTGGGGAATACCAGCTCATATTTAGTGGTACATGACCTATTGTATCACTTTTCCCCCCAGAGCAAATCTGATGCACATCTATGCAAATAAATGGAATGTTCCTCTCTGATCATTTGACAGGAAGACAAGTCCACCAGCCAATGTGTGTAGGAGTCAGAAACTGGAGAGAGATGGAGACATTTTCTAATTAAATTAAGGGAACAGACCCTCAGTTTTCATCAGAAAACTTTCACGTTGTCCTTCCTCTCAAGGACCTTACACAGTGATCCTGGTCCCAAAGGCAGATGAGCTTAGTTGAACTTGAGTAGAGTATCAGCTGACCACATGGATGGGCCTGCAATTTGTTTAGACAGTCAACAGGTTTCTCTGTTCCAAGTACTTGGGACTCCAGTAGTTGCTGATATCCTGGCTAGCTCAGATCAGGTAGCTCACTGTGGCTTTCCCTGGGTTGACAAGCTCTTCTTTGGGAAGGTCTGTGAGTCAAGTCTCTACCCAGCAGAGAAATCTAAGTTTGGAAGAGTATCTCAGTTCAAAATTATTTTCATAGAAAGGGGAGGAGAGGGAAGGAGGGCACTTTGACTTTTGTGGTACTTCATAGGGAGACCTAGGATGCCCAGAGGAGGAACATGATTTTATACTTTCCTCTCTTTGTAAGAGTATGCCTCAGGGGAGACCTATGGAGGGCAATGTTACTTGGTAAAATGAGGTAACCTCCGCACAGACCTTGGCACACGACACTAAATCAATGCTTGGTAATGTGGTTACTGTTACTGAGAACATGGGTTCTGGAGAGAGACAGCAATGGTTCCACACGATGTAGTGACCACCTTCTGAGCCTTGATATTCCCATCTATAAATTGGGGACAAAAATAACCTCTGCATAGGATTAGTATGAGGATTGATGCCATCACTTTGTGATAATGCCTGATAGGTAGTAAGGCCTTGAGAAATGTTAACTGTTTTTCTCCCTTCTTAATCCTGCTGGAGTCTATACAACCTGAAACCTACTTGTGAAGATTTCTGTGTAACTATTGGAATTGAGGGAAAAGGTATTAATCAGCTATCAAGATTCAGAGACAAATGTTCCTTTGGTCAGTGGCCTCTTAAGAATCACACCCCATGGAATGTAATCTTATCTGTGTAGACTTTCAAATGCATGCCCACAAGCTTACAGGAAAAAAAAAAAACACCTCAATTATAGTGAAAAGTGGGAAGAAGATAATTAAAATCTGCTATATAACTCAATAAAAAGCAATTAACTATTTTTAAATGTGTATGGAAAGTTAAATATATAAATGTATGTATATATATATGTATACATACATACACACATATATATGGCAACTATAACAGACAAGCTAAATATTAGCCTAAGCCAATCCCTAGCATTCAATGTCTGCAATTTACCCACCAGAGATTTACCCACCTGGCCCCTCAGAAGCTTCAGGGGACCTCTTGTTTTCAAGCCCCAAAGATACACTTAGAGCTGTAACCTAGAATGTGGGGTTGCTCTCTGTCCCAAAAGTCGGGACATGCTGAAACTCATGCTCCTGCCTATCGTACCAGACCATCTAAACTCATCAGGAAGCCAACCTATCTTAAGAAAGCCAAGATGGAATTCTTGTTCAATCTTTTTTTTTTCTTGAGCCTAAAATAAGATCATAGATGTAAAGTGCTTGCTAAGCTATTAAAAGCTACACACACACGTTATTGTCATCATTAAGATACTCTACTAGATGCAATCAGTTCAACTTGAGAAGGGCAAAAGTCTGAAGAAATCAAATAGGGAGGAGGAAAGTGAGGGAAGAGGAGCTAGCAACTTGGGGCAACTGGGAACAGCCAAACTTGTCCAGGAGTCATCAACTTCTTCTCAGCCTGGAAGAGCTAAAAGAAAATAGTAGTAGCCATTAGATTAGAAATGCACACCCAATCCAATAACCAGTCAGAGGTTCTTGGGGTGGCTGATGTCTCCAGGCATTAGGTAAAATAGTCCAGGTCAAGTGTCTTCTAGAGAGAAGGCAGGACAGGCTTATAGCTGGTGCAGAGCCTGGTTGCTACCCATTTCCATTGTCTTCAAGGTGGATACTCTGCTCTGTGTTTCTAGTTGAAGAGGTGCTAAGGAGAAGGGGCTCCCAGAATTTGGAAAGGCAGTGTCCTATAGGCACCAGGTCCCATGCAGCTCAGACACTGAGTCTGGGTCAGTTCTACTGGCTTTTAGCATGCAAACCTGTCTTCAGGCAGTGTTGGGGATGTGGTCCAGAGGCTACCCAAGCAGCCCTTCCTGGTTGGGCCAGCCACAGGATGGCACCATCCCCTCCCACATATGACCATTTATCCTGGCCTTTACCTACTGCTGGCCCCCCACCTGATTCTAGTTTCACTGAGCACCTTGCTTTTTGAGTCCTGATTTTATGCTATATAAGCAATGGTGGAAGTGATCCAATGGTGGAATTTAGAAGAGAGCCTTGGATTTGAATTAGAAGTTCTGGGTTGAGATCCTGATTCTGCCATCCACTAGCTAGTTGTTTCCTTTTTAGGCCTTCATTTGCTTGTTCTCAAATGAGGCTAACAACACAGGCCTGGCCAGCATCCCAGGGAAGCTAGAGAGCTCAGATAAGATGCTGCATGAAAGGTACTTATTGAGACGAAGATGCTATAACTCCTGCAACTTAGAAGGGTCTTTGGGGAGGGTCTTTATCTGTACCACCTAAAACTTCAAAGCCTCAAGGCTAAGAGAGATAGTAGCATTCTGGTTTGAGACTCAGGAAGAGACCTGGGCACATTTCTTCTCTCAAATAAGTTTCCTGGCTGCTTGGTACCCACCTAGAAGAGCTTCTCATAGCATTTACCACAGTGGATGGTGTCATGGTGAATGAAGATCTGATCCAGGAGCTCACCCATTGGTTTACTGCAAATCCCACACTGAAAGAGAAAGCAAGCTAGAGGTCAACATGCAAGTGAAGCAACATAAATTAGTGGAGTGTGGAGGGTGCACCTGAGCAGACACTGACTTGATGGCACATCCTGGACTTTGAAGCAGAGAACAAAAGTAGGTAGAAAACAGAGACAAAACTCAAACAAACAAACAAACCCACACAAATTAGCAGGCATGATGATCACATAGTAGTTAGGAGCCCAGGTTTCAGAACTGTGCCTGGATTTGAGCCCTAAATCCACTGTTTATTAGCGGGGTGATCTTGGGCAAGTTACTGAGGTTCTCTGAGACTCTATTTCCTGATATATAAAGTGGGCACACTGGCAGGTTATCATAAGGGTATGGTGAGGTAGCCCATAAAGGACACTGAACCTGGGGTCATATGTAAAGTAAGCCATTGCTGTTGTAGGAGGGCTGAGGGACTTTAATTGTGATATTTAAGGTCCAAAGGAAGGTGATATGAAAACCTAATGAAAGGGAAGGCTATTACAACAGTGTAGCTCTGCTGTCCTCAGGACTCTCACACCTGCCACTCTAGTGGATATCTGAAGGACAAAAGTGGCCAGTCATCTACAGTGGACCTTCCTGCAGACAGTCTTGAATAAGAGGGGTCATGAGTTCCTAGGTGTCTAGGTCTCCAACCATCTCCATGGCTGCCCTGGGCTGATTAGGCATTCTGGCTTCCAGTTTGCAAAAGATGCTGAGCACCGTGGAAATGACTGCTGGCATCCTCAACTCCATCCACTCATTCAGTTTCCACTTCTCCCAAGCCTCTGGCATGGAGCACAATCACACAGAGATCAAGCCTTCTTTCTAGTCTTTGATCCACGAGGCTCCCTAAGTCTGGACGATGTTAGCAGCACCACCCTTCTTCCTTACCTTAAAGCAATAATCATGGCAGCAGATGCCAAGATGCTCTAGGGTAATCTTTGGACAGTCTCTGATCTCCTGGTTGCAGTAAGTACAGATCCCTCCAGTTGTTCTGTGAGATGAAAAACAAGAACCTGGCAATCAGGCTGGCATGCAGGCTACTGATGTGATGCAGCCAGACCCTCTGATTTGACACAAACAGCCCTATGTGCCTGTATTCTCAGCCTGCCATCTTTTTCTGCAGTGTGAAATTGGTTACATATCCCTTGGCTGGGCCTCAGTTTACTATAGACCTTCATGATATTTCCAGAAATTGGTCATGTATCTTCACCGTACTCACAATCATATGTGTGGACCCCTTGGTTTGATTCTTATTCCAGGCAGCTTACCTCTCCCTGACCCCTTGCCTGGCATGCTGGGGGCACTACTCTCCTCTAGAACAGGAAGACCCATGCCTTCTTCTATAGGACATGTGCCCTTGTCTTCCCTACATGGCCCCTTGTCTTCATGATGCTTCCCTTCATGCCTGGGGCCACTAAGCCCTGCCTCTCAGACCCTACACTCTTGGACCCACCCTGCCCCGTGATACTCCAATGACCATCCCAAAGACAGTCTGGCTGTAGATTCTGATGGGACATCATGTTGGAGTTCTAGATACCGACTTTTAGGTTGAGTATCTTCCCACTTTGAGGGTCCCTGCTTTTGTTTCTGAGAGTCACCACTGCTTTTCTTCCTCAGAGGGAACCTGCTCAAAGTGCCTGCCCGCCATGATTCTTTCAGGCATAAATTGGGAGTGCTTTCTTTCAGAGATTTGGATATGCTTCTGACAGAAGCCAGAGGTGGTGCTACCAACCTGGAGCCACACAGGATCCTCCTTTCAAGGGCCCAGAATTACCATGATCATCTCAAGTTTGGTCCCTCCATCATGTAGGGCTCAGTCTCTTAACAGTGTTGCTAAAGACTCCTGCCTTAATCAAAATCCTGTTCCCCACCCCACCCCCCCATGTATTTTACCATTACCAGTTTCAGCTCACAGTTAGTCAGATAACACAGTAGAAATACCCCTGACCTGGGAGTAGTCATGGACCTGAGATTTAGTCCTGGCTCTGCCACTAACTCCCTGTGTAACATAAGGTACATTATTTATTCTTTTCAGGCTTGTTCCCTTCACTGTGACCTGAGTGAACTGCATCTCTAAGACTCCTTTCTCTTTTATTTCAAGAATTTAAAAATATGACTTCTTTATCATTAAGACCATCCTGTGGCCACTGTCATCTAGTGACAGCTTTAAAAACTGCTGAATGAAGCAATGTCTGCACCTTCATTGAATTCACATGAATGGCTCTCTCTGGCTTCTTGATGATAGCAACCCATTTTTCCTCACTTTCCACCTATTGCTGTCTTTTGTAGTTTAGTTTTTTTTTTTCTTTCTGGTCATATTTACAGGTTAATTAAGTGATCATTTAGGTTCTAATTCCAAGGGCCTCTCCTGCTAACATGAGCTCCCTGGGCCTTCAGGCATCATAATTTCCCTTCTCAGTAGCCTTTTGAGTTTGCCCTCTTTGTCTTAGCTGGGTCCAAAGGCTTTAGTTGCCACAAGTGTGACATCCCAAGGACAGATCTGCAAGTGGATCAGAAGCAGCCAAATGGAAGACAAAAGCAAATAGACTTAGTGTGGAAATGTCTCTCAGCTGTCTCTTCTCTGTAGACCTGAGAGCTCCCTGGAAAGATAGTAGACTTACCTCTCAGAGTACAGAGAGCTGTCACATGCAGGTTTCTTCTCCACATCACAAGAGTCTTCAATGCTTCTAATGCTGCAGAGAGTGTGATGGGGAAGAAGAGGGCAGAAGATGGGAACCAGATGACTACCACACTCATGAGCGGAAATGCTTCTATAATATTTTTAATCCTGTGGCCACAAGCTGAGACATGGTTCTGCATGGCCAGCCATCATCTGTTATGCTGAAGGGCAGTGGAAGCTTTGAAATTGGTGCCAGGGAGGCATAATTCTCTTGGAGAAGGGCTCTTGCATGGGGGCAAAGAATACCTGCCATGCTGAGGAAGATGACAAGGGCAGTGGCCACGATTCTTAAGGCTGTGTATTCCAGGAGGCACCCTCCCAGATTCACTGACCAGTAGGAAAGGATCATGGCTCTTCTCCCCACATATGCGTCTGGGTTATAATGTGAGTCACTAAGAGCCCACTCACAGCAGAAATCAGACGTTAGGAATGGGAGCAAACAAAAGAAGGAAAGATTCTGACATATTACCTGTGTTTGAGTTACAGGGGGAATTGGGTTGAAGTTTTTTTTTCCGTTTCGCATCTTCATTTTCAATATGACTTTTGATAATAAACACAAATGATTAAAAAAAAAAAACCTATTGTCAGGAAAGTGTGACCAGCTACAAGCCATGGGATACACTTTAGTGAAGCTGCCATTCTCACAGGAGCCATGTGGTGGCCATGAGAGGTAGCCAGAAAAACTGCTGCTCTGAGGTTAAGTGATTTGCCTAAGGTCATGCTTGGAGTAAGGAGTGAGCTAGAATTTCAGTCCAGGTTCTGGGTTTGTGTGTGTGTGTGTGTGTGTGTGTGTGTGTGTGTTTTCTCAGCATTAAGCTTATCTCTAAGCTTCCTGGAAGGTAAAGAAAAAGGGGGAAACACAATACACTACACAATCCTCCAATAGAGAAACTCTGCTTTTTTCATAAGACATAACATTTTAACTGAATGTAAACTTCAATTTTAAAATAAATTTAGATAGGATGCCTAGGTGGCTCAGTTGGTTAAGCGTCTGACTTCAGCTCAGGTCATGATCTCACAACTCATGAGTTTGAGCCTCGTGTTGGGCTCTGTGCTGACTGCTCTGAGCCTGGAGCCTGCTTCAGATTCTGTGTCTCCTTCTTTCTCTTTGCCCCTCCCCTGCTCATTCTCTCTCTCTCTCTCTCTCTCTGTCTCAAAAATAAACATTAACATTTTTTCAAATAAATGTAGTTGTCATATGGTAAGAATTAAAGTTTACAGAGGAGTGGGAATGACAGAAGAAAACCCAGGAGACAGAGTTCAGTCAAGTAACACTCCTAGAGGCAAATGCTGGATGGCAGGGACAGCTCCCTCGGGGGTGCTGGGGTTTTTGCATATATTATTTCTAATCTCAAAACCTCCCTAAAAAAAAGCTATAGAGTCAGAAAACAGATCAGTGGTGGCCAGGGGCTGTGGCTGGTGGTGTGGGAGACTGCTAATGGTTATGGGATTTCCTTTTGGGGTGATGAAAATTGGATTATATTGTGGTGATGGCTGCACACATGATGAATGTACTAAACGCCCCTGAATTGCACACTTTAAAGAGGGAAGTTTATGACATGTGAATTATATCTCAATAAAGTTACTGACAAAAACCACCCTTAGGAGTTACAGGTGAAGAAACTGAGGCTCAGAAAGGTTGAGAATCTTGTGAAAAATGACCCAACCAATGGGGGCCAAGCTAGGGCTTGAACTTGACGTCCATGTCCATTATCCCACAACACCCATGAAAGCTGGTCCAGAATCCCCAGAGGCCCAATCATGAAATAAGGCCAGGGAGCTCCTCTCTGTAACTAAAATCCTCATTCTAGGCATGAGATGATGTGCCATAAAAAAAGATTCCTGGGAGAATGGTATGTCAGTGCAGATTACTTTTTAACTGAGGTGGCATGAAGGTATCCTTCCATGTGGCATCAGGAAATAAGCAGATATAGAGATGATGAGTGAAAAGTTAAGTATATATCAGAAACTGTAGTCAAATGTGTGCTCAAATGTGTGCAATTCATGGCCATACAGTGGCCATACAGCAATTAAATGTGAGGAACCCTGGCATGCTGGAAAGGGCATGGGAGCTTAAGAGATGGTAGGGATGGGATTAACTAGATAAAAGAGATTGGAACAGGATGGAATTAACTAGATAAAAAGTCCTTAAGGGCTTTGCCAGCTCTGTAAAGAGGAATGCTCTTAGAATTTCACTAAAGAAAGCTTGTGGTCTACCAAGAAAAAAAGTTAGGCAGAAGGGCATGGCACTGGAAGTAGGATGTAGGATGAATTAACAATAAAGGGGAACACAAAGGTACCAACTTAGGTAGAACAGCTTGAAATCATGTCTGTGGGCAATTATATCATTCATCCATTCAATAAATGATTACACAGAAACAATTCTGGGCCAAGTCCTGGATGAGGTATGGGGGATTCAGAATCATGGAAGGATCTGAGACTTGCTCTTACCTGTCATAGCATGAAGACACTGGCTTCCCAGAGGATACCTCACTAGCATTCAGGTATTCCTTCATGAAGAGAATCCCTTTGCTGTAAAAGAAGCACAGTGAAACAGAAAGAGGTATACTGAAAGATTCCAGGGCACTGGGTCTTGCCCAAAGGAGGGTCCCAAGGCTGGGAGGAAGTGAAGGAGCTTATGGTAAGCCCTGGAGGTAGAGGCACTGATGGGCTCTAACTGCCACCAGGCAAGGAAAATGGCAAACAGGAGCTGCTGCACTGTTGAGTGTACTATTGACTGGGCTGAAATTGGAGGCTGTGGGTTCAGCTTGCTGTGTACAAATGTGAGAGCCCTAGAAAAAGGCTCCCTGCAATCAATGTCAACATGCTTTCCTTCATGAAGATCTCTATACTATGGGAGGCTTGTCCCCCACCTCCCCAGACTGCAGTAAAGTGAACCTCCTATCTTCCTCTCTGACTGCATTTTCTTTCCCTTTTGCCCTGACTCCGGATAGTTTCCAAACTGCAGCCGTAGACTGTTGGTCCTTGCCACTCTGTGTGAATCTCTAGCAACAATAAAATCTCTCCCTTCTCAATCCTAGATAGGCCTGTGGCAAAACTGGAAGTCAGCATCATGTTTGGCTTACCATGGCCCTGAATTTGACCTTTATCAAGCTGGCTTGATGTTACCAGAGAGTGCTCTGATCTCCTTGCCCTCCCCATACACACACATCACTCAGCCTTCCTGCAATAGCTAATACTGCAGTTGAGGCCAGGAGTGTAGGTGAAGCAGTAAATAATGTGAGAGAGACAGACATAGGCCCTGGCCTCAGTGGGCTTTCTCTGGCCTTACCACATGTTTCTCAAGAGATATTATTAGCAAGGTCCTACAGATGGCAGAGCACCAGGAATTGACATTGGGATAGGGGGAAGGGGATACAATGAGACTCTGTCCAGGCTTACAAACAGGACTTTAAATTGGGGAGATCTGGACTACACTATGTGGTCCCTTAACCAATGGGATTCTGGGAATTGGGGGTGGCACTAGAGCTAATATTAGGGAAGTGACATGGGACAAAAACCAAGTCGTTTAGCTCTTGGGGGGATATAGCCCAGAGAACACCTCCCAGGTTGTCTCTTATTACCTGGTTGAAATGGAGTCCAATTCACTTGGGGAGGCTGGGATGTAAACATGAGGCTGCTCAGTAGAAGGAGTAACGGTAACAGTGACCATACAGCTCGAGGGGTTTTTCACCCTGAAGGAAGTAAATGGAGGGGGGAGTGTGTCAACACTGAGAGCTGACATCTGCCAAGGTCAAATAGGGTTTGGGGTCCTACTCCTGAGACTGGCACTTGAAGGAGTTTAAAAATATGCCAATGTTTTTAAAACAACCCACACAAATCACGGACCTTATACAAGTTATACAAGTCTCCTGAGATCAGTGGGTAGAACCACTTACTTTATAGATAAGAAAATCCAGGTTAAGTGACCCAGGTAACACTGAGTCAGTGGCAAGACCTTAATCTTACAGATCCTCCCAGAACTCCCCAGTACAGCCAAAGGCCTTGGCCTGTGACTCACTTGATTTGAGCAGAGCCATTGGGCTGACAGGGACTTGACAGAACAACTCAACTCACCTCCTCACTGGATGGGACAGCCCCTTCCTAGGATCAGCTCTATCCCCCATCCTCCAGAGAACTCTCTGGAGAATAGAAGGCCAAGGGAGAGAGGGACAAATGAATTTAGGCATCACCAAAGAAGAGACTTGGATGTACCTCATTCTGGAAGGCATTTGCCACAAGCAGAGGCAAGAAACTGACACATATGATGGTTTTTCTGAATCTCCACCATTTGACTGTACACACAGTCCTTGGCCTAGAATCTGACCTCCTAGCTGGCTTGCAAGGTTTTTCTCTGGCCAGGCCCTTACTTGCTTTCACTCTGCCTGCTCCTGGGTCACCAGTCCCATACCCAAAGCTGCCATAGCTGCTTGCTGCCATCGAAGGCATTCTGTTGGGCACCACCACTGCCCCCCCCCACAACTTGTGCCATCCCCTTTACATCTACCCACTCTCCAGTGGCCTTGGGACAGCTCTATAGGCATACATTGTCTTGGGATGAATTTGGCTTCTCTCCAACATGTTGCTGCTCAGATCAAGTTCTGGATGTGGCCGTCTCAACCTGACCCGGGTTCTGGGGTATCACTCCCTTGTTACAGAATCCAGTGTTCAAGACCTCAACTAGTTTAACAGTGGGCAGGAGCGAGAACAATCATGATCTTGTACTTCCTAGCTCCCCAGCTTCATCTTCTCAAACTATTTCATACACACACACACACACACACACACACACACACACCTGAATCTCTAGCCACACTAATTGCCCTAATACCTTTGCACACAACACCACCTTCTCCTTTCAGAAACCCTTCTGGAGTACTTGTTCTATCACCTCAGAGAAGTACCTTGCTTTGGGCAAAGTACCCTGCTTTTATGTGCCCAGTGATCCTATGCCTATTCTTATGTCACCCTATGATATAGGAATGAACCATGGAAACTAGAGGAGGTGGACTGACTGGGAAGGGAGGCCCCATGGGAAAGACAGATGGGGGATAAAATACAGAGCCAGAGTATGAGGAGAAACTGAATGCATGAGGAAGGAACAACTAGCAAGTGTCTGGCATTCTGTGGTCCACACTTAGCACAATAATTGAAGGGACAATAGAGCTGAAGGGGCAAGGTAAAAAAAAATCCCGTGGGGATCCTTCTAGGACTGCAATGTGAGCAACAGAAGACCCCCACCAGGAAGGCTCTTATTCCTGGTCAGGTAACATCCCACCTCCCTCCCATAGTCTCCTCCTCCTAATCTAAGATCCAGCCCTGGCCCTGCCCACCTGGTCTCCTTTCCCCCTCCTCACTTCACTTCTTACCCTCCATCCACAGAACCCTTCATTTATTCTCTTCTTCTCAGCTCCCTCTCCCATCGTGGTCTCTGTACATGCTGCCCATGTTGTGTCTTTCCAGGTTGTTTTCCAGTCTGGCTCCTCCTTGTGCTTCAGGCCTCAACTTAATTGTATCCTTCTTAGCAGAAAAGCTTTCCCCAACAATCTGAGCTACAACACTCCTTGTCCCTGCCTGTCTCCATCAGAGGACCCAGTTTCCTTCTTTTCTGGGCTTATCACAAATGGAGAAGCACAAATAGAGCACAGTCATTAGCAGCACAGGCTCTGGACTCTGACTGTCTGGGTACTGATCCCTGTTAGACCACTGCCTGGCCAAATGACTGTTGGCAAGCTATTTAACCTCCCTCTGCTTTAGTCTCTGCTCTGTAGATCTGAGATAATAGCACCTCCCCTATAGGGTTGGTGTGAGAATGAGACAAGTACACATAAGGCACAAGAACAGTGCCTGCACATTTTCAGTACACAGCAGACACTAATGGTTATCATTATGGTATTGTTGCTATAGTGTTTATTCATTGGTACACCATGCAGTCCCTGAGGGTGAGTGCTCAGGGGCCTGGCCTTCTTGCTCAATGTGGGTGATACCTACAACTGGTTCATAGAAGGTACTTATATATTGTCTCTAGGCCCATGGCTCTTGCGTACTTCCAAACTCATGGTTGCTTTGGGGAAAGATCTCCAGAGAGCAAAGAGAACACCCAAATGTTGCCATGCAAGGCCACCCTTGTAGGGGTGGCAGTGGAAGAGTTCATCCAACATCCTTTATCTCTGATAGGAGCTCCTGTTCACACCAGGGTACACCTTCCTCAGAGATCTTCCATCTCCATTAATGGCAAAGGCATTCCACATCCCTCTCCTGACCCAGATCTTCATGCTCCAGATGGCTGCCAGAAAACATGGTACTCTGTTCACCTTCTCTGTTCCAGGATTGGTCTAAAAGATTTGATGCTATGGCTTCAAACTGAAGCCCATGAGGACCTACCCCTTGGCACTCATTGCTGGTCACCTTTCCACTGCTTCCTGGCCACTTATATCTGCAGAGAGGATTGCCTAACATGTTAGGGTTTGTTCTGGATGGTGGCTCATGAAAAGAAACCTGGGCTATAGCAGGAGCCCAGCACAGTGTAACGCTTACCTGCTGGTGTGGCTTCCCAGTTCCACAAGCTCCTCTGGTCTTCTGGGGCTGCTCTGCTGCTCTGGGGCTCTGGGGGCTGCAGGCTGCTGGAAGGGTGCAGCTGGGTCCCCGTGGCCACCTCTCAAGACTGCAGGCCTCTCCTGCCAGGTCTCTCCCACTTTGGCAGGCACATTCTTGTCTTCAGAATCAGCCAAGGTGCTGAGGAACAGTGAACACCTTTACGGAATGAGTCTTTGGGACCAGTCCTTCTTCACCCACTGCATGCTGATGTCACCTATTGTGGCCATAATGGGCTCCTCTCCCAGAGGGTGGGGAAGAGAGGAGCCCAGTACGGCCCCCACCCCAGGGAGAGTCTATCTCCCTTTTGGGGGTATCCCAGCACTACTGCTCCCTTCCTACTGACAAAGACAGTCTCCAAGAACACAGGATGACTTCAATGAGGTTTTAAAAGACAGTCTTCTTCTAGTTGGAAAAAGTGGCATTCCTGTCCCCTTCTTCCATTGGCATCCTTTTTTTTTTTTTTTTTTTTTTTTTTGCAAGGCTTCCCTGTCCCAGTCCATCTGTCCTGTCTAAAAAGCCTCAAGCCATCTGGTCTCTTCCCCAAGCAGTAGTGTTCAGACGACTTATGAACACAGCCAGTCCTGCCAGTGCCCAGCTGTCTGGGAAGGAGCATCTCCCCTAAGCTCCCCTGGCAGGCTGGGTGAAGGTGAAAAAAGGGAAACAGACCATAATGCTCATTGGGTTTTCAAAGGGGCTAATGACCCCAAAATTGGTCACCAATACCCAAAGACTCTGGGCCAGGCCAGAAATATGTGCCTTGGCCCATTTGTGATCCTCAAGCGCCATCTGGTGGCTGGTATGGGCAAGACTGCAGCATAAGCCCTGCCCAGTACATCCATTTTCCTTATAGATGGTCACATTTCCCAGCAGGCACCGCGGTCAGAACGCTTGGCTGCAGGAAATGGTGGTGCTCCCGGTGCGCACACACTGAAATGCGTAGGAGCCTGGCGCACACACAGGCGGGTGCATACGTATTGTTGTGGCAGCCTTATTTTCACAGCTAGGAGTATGTGTCTTCTTTATTGCTAAGTAGTCCTAGCTATTATTACGAGATAATAGTATTTTCATCCTCTTTTTACGATGAACAATCTGGGGTGAGGGTCCCTTTGCAGGTCATAAATGGCAGTCAGAATGGAACTTCAGCCTCCCTCCCTGGGAGATGAAAGTGGAATGGAAGCAGAAGCAAGAGCTCATCACTTAAATGTCTGAGATAAGAGATAAGTATACAAACAAAAGTTTGAAAAACCTCAGTTTCTTCCCCCACAACAGCCAAACATTATGAAAGAGCTGTCTACACTTACTCTTGTGACTTCTTGACTCATTTTTCCTTGTCAACTCCACTGAAGCTACTATTGCTTCCCAATATCCCAAATTATCTGTGCCTAGTACCAATATCTGGTCTTTTAGCCCCTGCCCCCACTGGGGACTCTCCAGAATCTCAGGGACCCCAAAAGCAATCATCTGAAGCTGAAAAACTTAATTTGAAATGCTCTGGATATTTTATCCAGGTAGATGAGCCTTGGAGACAACCCAAGGGCTGTTTCTCTTGCTCCCTCACTCCTCGCTTAGATACAGTCTCCATAAGATTACTATCAAGGCAAAAAAAAAAATTCTTAAAACCCTCCTCTACAAATAGTAGTAGGAACCTTTAGCCTTCATGTGGAGCAGGTAACCTCAATTTACCCATCCACCAGAAACACAATTCTCGTAAAAAATAAAGTGGGGCAAAGACAAGAGCTAACTCATAAAGCCAGTGAATTTGTGTGTGTGTTTATACCTGCTCATGGCTGAAAATTTAGAATTAAAGCCATGAGATCTCTGTTTGTGTTTGTCTATATGTTTATGTATATATGTTTGTGTATATATGTATGTTATATATGTATAATATTTTCTTATCTCTGGAGAGTATACCAAATTAATTTATAAAATCCCTTATCTTCTATTCCAAATAACTTAGAGATAAATAAGCACTTACACAAATTAAATATTCCTAAAACTTTCATAAATTAAAGAAACAATTTCTAATACTTTGTAAAAAAAACCAGTATTCTTATAAAAACTAACACAAATGGCTAAAATTAACAACACTGGAAACAACAGATATTGGTGGGGATGTGGAGAAAGTTGGTGGGAATGCAAACTGGTGCAGCCACTATGAAAATAGTATGGAATTCCCTCAAAAAGTTAAAAATAGAACTATCCTACCATTCAGCAATTTCACTATTTGGTATTTATCCAAAGGATATAAAAATATTGATTCAAAGGGGCATATGAACACTGATGTTTATAGCAGCATTATCAACTATAGCCAAACTATGGAAAGAACCCATATGTGTATTGACTGATGAATGGATAAAGAAAATGTTGTGTGTGTGTGCATTTATATTACTCAACCATTGAAAAGAATGAATTTTTTCCATTAGCAACAACGTTGATGAAGGTAGACTGTATTATGCTAAACGAAAAAAGTCTGTCAGAGAAAGACAAATTTCATATGATTTCACTCATATGTGGAATTTAAGAAACAAAAGAGATGAAGATAGGTGAAGATAAAAAGAGAGAGGAGAAAACCATAAGAGATTCTTAATTTTAGAGAACAAACTGTGGGTTGATAGAGCACTGTGGGTGGGTGATGGGCTAAAAGGGTGACAAGTATGAAGGAGGGCACTTGTGATGATCATTGTGTGTTATATGTAAGTGATGAATCACTAAATTCTACACTTGAGACCAATTTTGCCATATATGTTAACTCACTAGGTTTTAAATAAAAACTTAAAAAAGAAAACAAAAACCCAAATATTTTAAAAATTCTAGTTCAAAAACTTAGCTAAATCTTTGGCAAACAAGACTAGTTTAATATTCCTAATTTAATGAAAACAGCTGTCTTGTGAGTTATCAACCTTACATATAATAGAAGCACGTATTTTAATTTTTTAATATTTATTTTTTTCAGAGAGTGCAGGTGCATGAATGGGAGATGGGGCAGAGAGAAAGGAAGACACAGAATCAGAAGCAGGCTCCAGGCTGTGAACTGTCAGCACAGCCCGATGCGGGGCTCAAAACCATGAACTGCGAGATGGTGACCTGAGTGGGAGTCAGATGTTTAACCGACTGAGCCACCCAAGTGCCCCACACGTATTTTTATTATACTTGAGTATAATCTTCATAGACTTAAATGGTTTAACTAGCCACGTAAGCTAGTATTACATCTACTAGATGTAATATAGTATTATATTATAAAATATATTATTTTACATTTTATATATAATCTATGTATAGATTATAAAAATATAAATTTGCTTTTAATCAAACTGAGGCATTGTTCTGACAAACTTTATTTCAGCAGTAATTATGTTTTATAACATGTCAGCTTAAAGACAGTTTCCAAGATCTTTTTGGAAATTTAAAACCTTAGATTGATGCTAAATTAAATTAACAGATATTTACTAAGTACCTAGATCATTTCTAAGTAAGATAAAATACTGAAATATTAGTTACTAAGCCTAAGTTTAAGTTTATATACTTTTTGCTTCTTATTTTTTATAGTACAGAGAGGTTGTACATACATTTGTTAATAAATGTGTTCATTTGTGCACACTGAAAAATTATACTATAAAAAAGTATATAACTATAAAGTTTTATAAGATATATATTCATAAGCTTTACTAGTCTACTGCAAAATGCTGGTATATGACAGATAATTCAAAATGATCTACATCTATTTTTCTCTGTAAAATAAAAGTTACTAACAGTTTAAAATTATAATCAATATGTATAAATGAGACTACTAAAAGTATTAAGGCAAAGGAGAACAACTTTGTATGCAAGGTATGAAAATATGTTTTTGTTAAGGAAAAAGAATAAGTTTGTCCTAAATTAAAATAGTGGTTCCAAAAATTTTGTAAGATGAAATGTAAGTAGATTTAAAATTATAAAATGTTTACAGAAAAGAAATTTTATTTGCCGTGTTCAAAATTTACTAAAATTAAGTGAGATTATTTATAGTATTTTCTTTTTTTTTAAATTTTTTCTTAACGTTTATTTGTTTTTGAGACAGAGAGAGACAGAGCATGAATGGGGGAGGGTCAGAGAGAGAGGGAGTCACAGAATCTGAAAGAGGCTCCAGGCTCCGAGCTGTCAGCACAGAGCCCGATGCGGGGCTTGAACTCATGGACCGCGAGATCATGACCTGAGCCGAAGTCGGACGGTTAACCGACTGAGCCACCCAGGCGCCCCGAGATTATTTATGGTCTTTTCAAAAAGAGCTCTGGTATCAAGTATTGTACCGATAAAAAACTAAAATTTGGCTTTCTCTCTGTTAAAATAGTAAGAGTTTCTTGGCTCACTGGTGTGCTCTTAATAAAAGGTTAATGATAGTTCTTTTTTCCCCAGTAATCTATTGTGAAAATGAATAAAGGAAAACCTCACTAAAATGGAGTCAGGAAGCCAGAAGTGGGAGCTCTCATGCCCTACCACTCCTTGGTGTCCTTTGCAAAACTAACAGGAAGAAGCCTAAATTTTACTATTCCAGCAGGAGGAAGATTTTCTCCTTGCCCAGCAATAGCCCAGCACATGAGAGACTGTAACAACTCAGCCAAGGAAAAGCCGCTACACTTCAAAGTCCCAGTTCACTCCAATGGACTTTTTGTTTATAACAAGCCCTCCCAATGTTTCTCCTTTTTCTGTAATAGAGTGTTCCTCTTCTTTGCTCTTGGACTTGCTTTTGCTGTAGCTTGTGTGTCCTGAATTGCAATTCTCTGCTATTCCTGAATAAACCCATTTTGCTGATAAAATAACTGCCTTTTTATTTTTAAGGTGAACACTATCTAAAAAGAAAAGTTTTTATGTCTTATCAAACTAATATCCTATTCTTTATGTTGACTTTATCATGTCAATTATTTTTAAAAGGCCTTAATTTTAAAGGAGCTAATAGTCTTTGGGCACCTGGGTGGCTCAGTTGGTTAAGTGTCCGACTTTTACTCAGGTCATGATCCCACAGTTCGTGAGTTCGAACCCCATGTCGGGCTCTGTGCTGACAGCTCAGAGCCTGGAGCCCGCTTTGGGATTCTGTGTCTCTCTTGCTCTCTGCCCCTCCCCAGCTCACGCTCTGTCTCTCTCTCTCTCTCCTTCAAAAATAAATAAACATTTAAAAAAGACATTTTAAAGGCTCTAACAGTGTTTACAATCATTTTATCTCCTATGTTTACTTTAATTTTTTCTCACACTTTGATTTAATAGATAACCAAGTAGTATTTCTCACTATCCCATAATCGTTATCAAATCCTCAAACCTTCTGATAACATTTGACATTTTGACTTCCCCAAATCAAATCTGAAATATCTTTTACACCTAAAACTGACACTGAGATTTCCCAGAGGGCCCAAAGGATTTATTTGTTCTTTCACCTTGCAACAAGAGCAGTACTAAAACTATTCATATTTATTTAATATTGTATACATTTTATGGGAAGCAGTGTCAAATCCAAAAATAATAATGCTCAGCCTTTCCTAAGTTAAATTTTAAGGGGTAAAATTTTAATTATACAAATATTTCAGAAATTATATAAAATTCCTAGCGATCTGTCAGTGCCCTCACTGTCTTGGTGCTGCCTTGCCAAATATTAAAACAACAGCACAATGTTATCAGTCATAATTTTAATTATTTTTAAAATGTAACTTAAATATGTTCTTACTACCATATGTCTGTCTTTCACTAGCTTGAAACGTTCCCTTTTAAAAGGGTCATTGCCACTACTGTTGCTAAACCTTTGTGAGAACAAGTACACCCACGTGGGGAATTCTGGCTCCTTCAAGTGACTGAGGAATCCATTTCACCAGTTAAGTCATCTAAGATATCCAACAGGTTCTTCTCCTTCCCCCAGTTACATTGTTCTTATCATTGTCGGTCATCTGAGATAACAGATCTAATGAACTATAAAAATTAAAGTTTGCTAAACTGATGGAAGAACTCAATCTCCCATAGCCTAAGGTTTTATCCTTGGCACCGATCATCCTCTGATCCTCTCCTGATGGGTCACACCAACTGTCCCCATGTGAAATAATATCTGGACCACCCAAGAGAAATCCCTATTCTGTCTGGGCTCTGGAAGAGTTTAACCTGGTCAATTCATACATTCTAAAATACCCACAGGGATTTTTCCAATCCTCTGTCCACTCTCCCTCACAATTCTGCTGTTATCATTGCCTACATCCCTGCAGGTCTCACTCTACTTCCCTCTGTACTTCCTGGAATCCTAGGCTAGTCAAGCCTTGTCCATTAGGAGGTTTGCACTGACTGGCTTTCCTCCTGGTGCATACCCAGAATGGGGCTAAGGGTCTCCTTGCTACTTTGGACTATTAGCAGTAGTGGTCTTTAATAATCTGGCCCAAAGACTCCAAATGTCACCTTTGCTGATGAGCCTAGTCTACCGAGATGCCATGCCAGTGACCTGACCCAAAGACTAGAAATGGAAGACCTAGACGGTTCTAGAAAGAAGACTTTTCCACAACCACACCCAGCATGCTTGGGGATTTGGACTACTAGGAGGAAGAAAGGAAGGACAGTTGCAAGGTGTTGCTGCCCACCTTAGAAACAGAACAGTATTGCCAGGGCAATTCATCCAGGCTGGCCCAGGCAGAGCCTCTGTCTGAACGTCAGAGCCTTGCCTCAGGTGCCCTTGTCTGCCAATCTGTTTGAGTGTGCCGCTTTGTCTTGGTGTCTCCATGGACTGGGCATTTGCTCAATTGGCTCCAGGCAGTTAGAAAATAGCTTGGAGATACTCTGCCCACAACCTGGGCCAGAAGGGATCACACACTCCACTCTTCCACTTGAGCCACAAAGATGACTTTCTGACTTAACACTTCTCTTTCCCTTACTGCTCCCCCAAGTCTTATCAGCTGCCCAATTCTGGGTCCATTTTACTTACTTAAGAGTTCTATTTCCATATCCACAGCTACCACCCTAGCTGGGGCCCCATCATCTCTTACTTAGTGGACTGGAACCTCTTTGTAGCTCTTCTCCCTGCCTCCACTCTTCCCACGTCCAGATCATTCTTCACACTGCCACCATAGAAATAAGTCTAAAGCACAACTCTGACCATTTCACTTCCCTGCTTAAAACTTTTCTGGCTCTGGGGGTGCCTGGGTGACTCAGTCAGTTAAGCATCTGACTTCGGCTCAGGTCATGATCTCGCGGTTTGGGAGTTCAAGCCCCGCATCAGGCTGTGTGCTGACAGCTCGGAGCCTGGAGCCTGCTTTGGATTCTGTGTCTCCCTCTCTCTGCTCCTTCCCCACTCATTCTCTCTCTCTCTCTCTCTCTCTCTCTCTCACTCTCTCTCAGAAATAAAGAAACTTTAAAGAAATTAAAAAAAATTTTTTCTGGCTCTGTATGTGGGAATGTAAAATGGTAGAAAACAGCCACCGTAGAAAATAGTATGGCAGTTCCTCAAAAAATTTAAACATAAAATTACTATATGATCCAGCAATTCGACTTCTGGGTATATACCCAAAAGTACTGAAAGCAGGATCTCAAAGAAATACTTCTACACCCATGTTTATTACAGTATTATTCAAATTTGACAAAAGGAGGAAGCAGCTCAAGTATCTCTTGACACTTGAATGCATAAACAAAATGCAGTATGTCTATATTATGGAATATTATTCAGCCTTAAAAAGGAAGGAAATACTGACATATGCTACAACATGGATGAACCTTGAAGACATTATGCTAAATGAAAGATGCTAGTTACAAAAGGACAAATACTGCATGATTCCACTTCTATGAGAAACCTAGAGTAGTCAAGTTTATAAAAACAGAAAGTAGAATGATGGGTGCCAGGGGCTGGGGAGAAGGGGATGGGAGTTGTTTCATAGAGAAAGAGTTTTAGTTTTGCAAGACAGAAAGAGTTCTGGAAATTGGTTGCATAACAACATGAATGTACTTAATGCCACTGCCTTTATACTTTAAAATGGTTAAGATGGTAATTTTTATGTTTTGTGAATTTTACAACAATTAAAAAAAAACTTTCCTAACTCTTCTTTGTCCTCTGGAGAAAGTCCAAGCCCTTGTTAAGGCATAAAGGTCAGACTCTGCGCATTTGTGTCTGTGATCATGCGGCTTTTGTCCTTTATTAGATTGATATGGTGTGTTGGTGACCCTAAGACCACCACCAGGGTCCATGATTCACTAGGAGCACTCCCAAGACTCAGCAAATAGTCATCCTCAAGGCTAAGATTTATGACCATAGAAGGATACCAAGCAAAATCAGTGAAAGAAAAAGGTGATATTTTCATTCACGACCCAAGATTATTACTGGAGACTGGTCACACAGGAACTTTCTGCCTGGCACGAACCAAAACTCCCAACTCCCAGGAGGCAAGCAAACACTCAGCATAAAGCACGTTGTTTGTACAAGTGATCCAGGTGGCCACCCTTAATTTTCATCATTTAGGGAAATTTTCATATCAGTGTAGAGAACTGTTTACCTCTTCAAGTTCCTGGAGGCCAGCCAAGGGCACATCTTGCAAGCAGCCCTTTCTTTTTTTTTTAATTTTTTTAATGTGTATTTATTTTTGACAGAGAGAGATCGAGCATGGGCGGGGGAGGGGCAGAGAGAGAGGGAGACACAGAATCCAAAGCAGGCTCCAGGCTCTGAGCTGTCAGCACAGAGCCCGACACGGGGCTTGAACTCACAGACCGCGAGATCATGACCTGAGCCGATGTCAGACGCTCAACTGACTGAGCCACCCAGGCACCCCACAAGCAGCCCTTTCTAAAGAGAGTAGCCTCAGGCCTGCTAGGTTAACTCTTGTCTGCCCAACGTCAACTTTTCAACGGCTTTCTCACCATAAACCACAGTCATATCAAACCACAGGGTGCTGCGAAGCATGCAACACTGCCATCTACCCTTCAGCACAGGAGATTACCCTTACTCCTGGGCCCCTCCTTCACCTCCTTACAAAGTGCTTCAAGAGGAACATCAACTGTCACCTCTGTGAAGCCTTCTCTGATTCCATGCAGCCAGCCAAGTCACATACTCCTACTATGCTGCCATTATAACCTATCCATGCCTCCTTGAGGTCAGTATCTCCAGTGCTTAGGACATGGCTTGGCATGGGCTAGTCATTAAGTAAAATATTGTTTAATTTTACAATGTGTGGCTCATTAACTCACAGAAAAAATCAAGTAGCCCACATTACTCTGTGTATTCCTTCCCCTGCCTTCCAACCTACATTTGCACTCATCCTTCCCTCCTGTTTCAAAAACAGAGCCCTCTACTTCCTTCCCAAGACTCTAGAACCCCACCCTAAGCCCACCATAAATTCAGTGACCATTAACCTTTGGATTTGCTCATTCTTTATTCAAATATCAAACTGTCTTTACCAACAGTGTACTTCCTTCCCTGGGAACATAGGCATGCACTCTAGAAAGCACTTCCTATCATCCTGTAGCTGTATTTATCTAATCACCCATCAAATTTCCATCACTTGCTGGCCAACATTTTAGAAAGAGTTGTATACCTCCACCAACTGCACCACCTCACCTCCAAATTCTTCCTCAATCCGCTATAAGTCAACCAAACCTTTCTGCCTCCCTGACCTGCCCTCCATTTAAGGCAGCCATAAACTCCATTCTACCAAATCCTGTGGTCTTATTTAAAGGTCCACAGCATACTGGAAAGTCAGCTCAGCCTAGCTTGGTTTCCATGACAGTACTCTTTCCAAGTTCTTCCATTTATCCAAAACTTTCTTTCTCAGTATCCCCTTTCAGATCCTCTTCTGCTACAAGACCTTTCAATATTATTTGCCAGGATTCTGACCCAATCTGCCTTTGTAAGCTCTTATTTTTATCTTTTTTCATTGTATGGACTCAGAGTTTTAGGGGGCCAATAATTAACACCTCTTTTTAGACAAAAGAACAGAAAATGGAGATAAAGGTCCACTGATGAAGCTGATGGCTTTACACATAGAGGCAAAAAGGAGGGCACCCCTTACATCCTTGAACCACAGGGCCTTACTCACCCAGCCAAGAGCCTGGCTGGACAACTGACCCCAGGGGCTTGTAGACAAAAGCAAAAAATCCAGGGGGAACCTTCTTGGCTGTACATATGAAGCCATTTTCTTCCAAAGACAAGGAAGATTGGTGGCCAAGTTGGATCCATGCAGTTTCTGTTCCCGATGTGGCAACCAATTAGCCATTCCTGCCCAAGAGAAAAAGAGGAGGAAGGGAGGCCAGCAGTATAAACAAGAGACCAGGGAAACTCCACATCCATTAAACAACAACAAAACTGGCATTAATAACATTAATGCTATATTAATCATGAACAGATCAGACATGACTTGTAGGAAGATTCGCTCCAGCTGCCATGTGGAGAATCAGGCCAGGCATTATAAAGTAAGATGATGCAGGAGACCAGTTAGGAAACTATTTGCTCAGTCAAGAGAGAAATGATAAGGCCACAAGTCTTATTGCCTTATAAAATGTAAAGTTGAAGGAAAGTGGTAGCCAAGGCTTTTCCAAGATTTCAGAATTGGTCAACTGAGTGGATGGTGATGGTCGCAAGCTGTGGAAAGAATGAGCTGAGATATAGCAAGGAAGTTGGGGAGAGGTGCTGTGCAGAGATATGATAAGGTCATTTGAGTTATGCTGAATGTAAAGTGCCTACAGGGAATCTGGACAATAATGTCCAGTAGGTCTGGAGTTGAGTAAAGATTATACTAGGGGCTGCAGAGTGGATGAGGTTGTCTGAAGAATGTTCTCTCTCTCTCTCTCTCTCTCTCTTTCTCTCTCTCTCACACACACACACACACACACACACACAGTGCCATTTTACACACACAAATAGTCCTCTTCCTACTTATGACCCCCATCTTGGGAGACCTCCTTCCTGGTCCACATGTCAGAAATTAGCCAGGGCTTCTTACCTCTGCATACATACACCAGCTCCTATCCCAGCCCTATCCCAACTACTTGTGCTGTAGGAAGCCCCTAAACACTGCTTTGCACCCAGGGAGTCACTATCCCAATCCCACTCATGGAGCAGGAGTTTGAACACCTTGGTGTGTGATGTGCCAGGCACTGGCATGAACATGGGGTAAGAGTGGGTCCCACTTGGGTCATGGCCCCTGACAACTCTCCAGCTCAGGTAGGCAGGGACCCAGCACAGTTTAATACTTACCTGCTGGCCTGGCTGTCCAGTTCCACAAGCTGCTCTGGTCTTCTGGGGATGCTCTGCTGCTCTGGGGTCCTGGGAGCTGCAGACTGCTGGGAGGGTGCAGCTGGGTCTCCATGGCCACCTCTCAGGACTGCAGGCTTTTCCTGCCAGGTCTCTCCCACCTTGGCAGCCACATTCTTGTCTTCAGAATCAGCCAAGGTGCTGAGGAACAGTGAACACCTTTATGGAATGAGACTTTGGGACCAGTTTTTCTTCACCCACTGCATGCTGATGTCACCTCCTGTGGCCATAACAGGCTCCTCTCCCAGAGGGTAGGGAAGAGAGGAGCCCAAAGGCAGTCCCCACTTGTACCAGAGAAAGCATGAGCCTCTGATGATTTTGCCATACCCTCAATCTAGCAATGAGGAAGCGGATTCTCAGCTGTCTAGGCATCAAGGGAGATCTTTCTTCCTCCTTGGAATCACATCATGCCTACACTTGCACACCCTTCTATCCCCATATGAGGTGCTTCCAATGGTCTCATTCTTTCTCCTGGTGCTTCCTCCTTAACCTCTAGTGTGAAGGTGCTGCTTCCTGGAGGCCTCAAAGATGTTATATGACCACTAGGCCAGGGACACAGAGTCAGGCTAAACTCAACTCTCCCAACATCAGCAGCCTGCCTCCAATCACTGGTGAGGCTCCCCTGGAACAAGAAGATCACACTACCAGCTACCTCCAGCCCTAGGATCTTTTATTCATAGAAGTTAATCCCATAGTAGGCATGCTCCTGCCTTCATGCTTCAAGTGGAGCAGTGACCATACTTTTTGCAAAGTATGCCCTGAAAGCAATGCGACTCTTCAGCCTCAGGTGAGAGGAACAAAAATATCCCAGCAGAGACAATAAACTTATTACCACTTCCAGCTGCCCAGGCAGATCTGCAGGCAAGTGGGTGTTGTGTCTCCCTGTGCTGCTTCTACCCTAATGGTCTGCTGCAGCCCAGCCAGATACCAAAAGTGGTCTGCTCAGATAATGCCAGTCCCTTAGTCAGCAAGATACCCTGACACACCCACTCCACCCTTATCTGTGACATACATGCTTGAGCCAAAAACAAACGTAGAAGCCCAAAGAGCTTGTTTCCTGCCTCTGTAAGCCTGGAGCTAGCTTTGCCATGGACTTAATCAGAGTGCTGTCCCATCTCCTATCTGTTATAGAATTACAGTAACAGAGATTTTCCTTATGAAGTTTGTGAATCAAGTCAAGATTTCTGCAAAGAGTAATTTTGGGGTCTACTGCAACACAGTGGCAAGTGGGTGAATAAGGTTCCTTTGCCCTAGGCCTCAGAGCAAAGCCACTATGATTATAGGAGTTGTAATCCACCTGACCTATAAAAAGTAAATCTTACTAAAACAGTCACAGGCAGTCTTGCTGAGCAATGTAATATCCCAGAGGTCTCCCATGCCCCTAATGAACTGCCTGGAAGTCACGTGCTTAGAGATACGCCTGTAACTAGATCAAAGATCCAGTAGCCTAACACAGCTACTGCCAATTCCTGACACAATCAGACTCTCCACATGGAAGATAACAATACCTTCCATTCTTAAACTACCCCCAAAAGACTCCTCTGCTAGTTGTCAATGGTTCTTCACAGTGAATACATGTGCTTAAAGTTCACATATTCTCATGCAGAAAGAACATAAACCTGAAAATCTGAGACTTGCAACATAACAAAGAGGAAAACAGCCTATGTTTTAGATGTAAAGTCTAATAACAAAAGTTTGCTGGGGAAGAAATGAACTACTCTGTCTTATTAAATGAAATCAGGCCAATAAGCTGGTAAAAGGAAGCAGAGGCCAGTTTTCCCAGTGTTTTTTTGAGGTGGAAGGAGGCATTCCTCTGGGGCTGCTTTATTTAGCTTGAAGTCTTTTATAAAATGAGAGTTTGACATAGTACTTTGTGCCAGGAAATGTTCTACATGCTTTTGACAAACTCACTTGACCCTCAGAACAACACTGTGTGATAGGAACTATTATTACCACTATTCTACAGTAAGGAAATACAAACACAGAGTGTAAGAGGAAGAAACTTAGCATGTCTGACTCCATATTGCTTCTATTTCCCTTGCTACTGTGACCTATAGCTTAGAAACTTCTGTTTAGCCCTGCATGTAGGCATGCTACAGCTAAGATTTGCAAAAACCACTCTTTACCCAAAACTTACTTCACCCAAGGGGATAAGGAATTATGCACAGAAATGACTATGCTATGTTTAAGATTTACAGGAACAACATGACCAAATTCCTGTAAACAAAGATAAACTGACCAAGGACAGAGAAATTACACAACCTTCCTGGGATGTCTACATATGTCAGTCATCTTTTAACTCCACTCCCTCCTGATTCCTCCTTTTGCTAAGTTTCTTTTGCTTCTTTTATAAAGCTCAAATTTCATGCCAAGGGGAGATAGCTCCTTAGGACAACAGTCCACCATCTCCTTGGTTTGCTGGCTGTCTGGATAAAGTCGCTTTCCTTACCCCAGTGTCTTGCCTTTCCACTTACTGGCTTGTCTTGCAGTGAGCAAAATGAGCTTGGACTCGGTTAGAAGAGATTAAAATGATACCCAAGGTCAAATAGCGAGTGACAGAGCTTAAGCATAAGACCATGCACAGGAAGACATGCTCCTGATTACCATACTATACCAATTCTTCCTGTACATGTGATGAAGCAAGACCAAGTTAGACTAGGGAAGAGTTTATCAACTTTGGAACAGTTTGACTACTCCGCAGGATAGCCTTGCCCCCTGCCCCCATCACCCTTCCTCGCCCAACTCTTGGGAATTAAGCTGCCTCTTCACAGAACCCCAGAGCCCTGCCCAGGCAGATCTGCCCAGGAGGTCCCTCATGGGTGGAGGATCCGCTGCCCTCCCCGTATGTTCACAGCCCCTGCCCCTGGGCAGTTCTGAAGATCAGTGGCCAGTGGCCAGAAACGACCGAGAGGCCGGGGCACCCTGCCAAACAGGCGGGGACCACAGGAGCCCCGTTCAGCTCCTTACGGGCACCCAGCTCGCTCCCTCTTTCTCGCCTCCGCCTGGACTGTGGCGATGGTCCGTCCACACGTGGTCAGAGGGGCTGCTTCAACCCCAAGGTCGGTGGCACCACCAGAGCCCACTGGGCCAGCAGGGCAAGGGCAGCGAGAGCCCAGGGAACCTCCCAAACGGTAGGCCTAGCCCATTTGTGATCCTCGCGCACCATCTAGCGGCCGGAACCAGCATGGCAGCAAGAAAAGCTACACTGAGGCCGTTCTCCCCCAGGGCAGCCATTTCGCTCGGTGAACTGTCGCATTTCCCGATGGGCGCTGCGACTCAAGCTTCCGGTTGCAAGGAAATGGCGGTGCGCGCAGGCGCACACTAGCTTCAGCGCTCTCGCTCCAGCGCGCAGGCACACAGAAGACGGTGTCGCGCCCCACTAGGAGCACGGACACAGGGACGCGCCAATCAGGAGCGCACGCGCGAAACCGGACTTGTGTCCCGCCTGCTCAGACTCCTGGAGGAGTGCTGGGATCTCAACCATTTTTCTTTCCAATCCAGCATCTGGTGGCTTTCCACAGACATCGTGAAGGCTCTAGAACAAGGCTTGTCAACCTCGTCATTATTGACATTTTAACTGGATTACTCTATGGTGGATGCTGGTCTGTGTATTGTAGGTCATTGAGTAGCATCCTTGGTCTCCACCCATTATTTGCCAATAGCAACCTCCTCCCCATTGTGACAATAGTGTCTCCAGCCATTGCCAAGTGATCCCTAGGGGTTCAGGAGGTGTGGAAGCTGCCCCTGGTTCAGAACCACTACCCTAGAACAAAGATTTTCAAGCTAGACTGCGCATGAAAATAAACTGGGAGTTTTAAAAAAGACAATGATGGTGTAAGCCACCTCACAACAATTAAATCTAAGTCTCTGCATAGGGCTCAGGAAGCTTTTTTGTTTTTAAAATATTTTCCTGTTGATTCTCAAGTGCGGCCTGAGTTTTCTCCACTGCCCTATTGCATAAGAAGCTAGATCCTGTCCCAGTTCAGGGAATATTAGATGAGATCATGCAGGCAGAGTGCTTTACACCTTAACCAGCTGAGAGTTACTGGTTCTGGATCTTAAGAATAGGTTCCAAACAACAGACTTCATAAACTAGCTTTTTAAAGTTTTTCCTGAAGGTTTTTTTTTTTTTTTTTTAGAGGCTCTTGTGTTGGGACTCAGTTTTACCACTTGTAAGCCCTTGAGCAAGTCACTTAACCTTTCTGTGCCCCAGTTTCCCCATCTTATTCATTTCACAGAGTTGCTTGAAAGATTGTAAAGCATCCAGCAGAGCACACTATAGGTGTCAGTTACTGTTTTCACTCTGTTAACTGTCAGTGCAGTCTGAAACCAAAAAGTCACAAAATAGGGCCTCATACCTCACAGCTTACCAAAGCCCTACTCCATCTATCATCCCTGTCACTGGTTAGGCTCTAGCCACTCTGTGCTTTGGAACATGCTGGTGTGTTCCCACAGCAGTGTTTTTAGGTCTGCAGCTCTTTTCTCTTTTCTAAAATTGGCTCCTTCTCCTTATGGGAGCTTGCCTGAGTTGCCCCATGTATTAGCCCTCCTCACTGCCACCACTCTATCTTAGCCCTCTGGGTATTTCTTTCAGAGCACTGTTCTTCCCAGAAGGCACAGAGACTTAGGTTTCACACCTTTGTTCTTCATTCCTACTGGGTGCAAACCTCACAGGATTGTGGGGAGCACTGTATGAGACACAGTGAGTAGAGTGGAGTGCACACAGTAGGTGACCCAAAGTTAAGTAGCTATTGTGGTCATTAACAATATCCAGTATTAAAGAATCAGCCCTTTCATACCTCAATAGGCCTTCTATTCCACCACTCCTCCACAAGGACCCTCAGTACTAGCCACACTCAACTGCATACAGTGCTCAGGAAATACCAGGTTGTTTGGAGTCTTTTGCATATCCTTTTCCCTTGCTTGAAGGGCTCCTATTCACCTTTCAAGATTAGGCTCAAAAGCCACCTCCCCCATGAATTTGTCCTGAGTGCCCCATTCCCCTGCTCCAGCATAATGTATTGTTCCAATCTGGGCTGGGCTTTACCTCCCATCAGCCATATCTGTGTGCTCCAGCCTCCAGCACAGGGCAGGTGCCATTCAAGTGATTGCTGATGGAAAGTGTGGGTACCTGGGGCACCTGGGTTGCTCAGTTGGCTAAGCATTGATTTCGGCTCTGGTCATGATCTCATGGTTTGTGGGATCAAGCCCCATATCCGGGCTCTGTGCTGACAGTGCAGAGCCTGCTTGGGATTATCTCACTCCCTCTCTCTCTGCCCCTTCCCGGCTTGCACTCTCTCCCTCTCAAAAATAAATAAACACTAAAAAAAAAAAAAAAAAAAAAAAAAAAGACTGGGTGATTTCCTGATTTTGGAAGAATTCCTGGCTGGAGGAAGCAAAGTGTAGTGGAAGACTTTCTGGCCTCCGAGCCAGAAGCCAGAGGGTTCTAGCTGCAGTTTCACCTCTTGCCACATGCTTCAGACCAGCTCACAGGCCTTGCTGGCCTCACCTTCCAAGCCCAAAGGCCAGTGCATACCTGACCTGCATCTCTCCACCTCAGAAGCTCAGCACTATTCCCTGATGCCTTACCCCTTCGAGTGTGCATCCTTGTCCTCCAGGTCTGCTGGACTGTCACTCTTCTGATCAGCTGGTCCAGCAGAGGCCAAAGTGGAGCTGGAGCTGAGGGAAGAAGCACACAGGCCTGCTGAGGCCTTAGAGCAAAGGAGACTCGGGGCCCTTGCCAGCTGCCTTCTCACCAGAAAGGGGAACCTACATCTGCCAGCATCTCAGTCCTGCTGTTAGTGTGGCACAGATGCCACTGTGTGTGATAACGTTTTGTGAGTCCCGGCTGTGAACTGGGCACCTGAGTTCAAGATCAAGCACTGCCCCTGATCAGCTCAGGGGTCCCTGGGGAAGTCTCCTGGTTTGGGGCTCCAGTATCCTTGCCTGACCTATACACCTCTTAGGGCTGTGTGGGAGTCCAGGGAGATTGTTCTTTACTAAATGCTCGGCACACCCACAACAAACTGGCCACTCCTACTGGTGGACTGGTAGATGGAATAGGGCAGAAGCCTGCAGCTTGGGAATGCACAACCCCTTCCCATTGCACCTTAGCACTCTAGAGCCATGTGCCCTCCTCAGCCACCTCCATGTGCTCCCTGGTACTGAGCATTCTAGTGCCAGTTGGCTGTCTCTGGGATTCCTTCCTCTGACTCCTGCTTGCTGGATTGGGCTGCAGTCCCTACAGGAGGGTCTATTCCCAGGCTCTGCCTCCTAATGCCATCCCTTCTGCCACCTCAGCTTGGGTCCTTGTGAATACATGCTGGGCTTTCAAGGCTGAGAGTTTTCACCACACACATCTTGATCATCCAGGAGAAGAGGGAAGCCAACAGCTGGGCACACTCTGTGGAAGGAGTCCAAGCCTGGTCTGGGTTCAGGACTTTGTGTCTATATGTGTACTTCCTCCCAAAGGGATGGATTCTATCCCCAACAGATGATGAGAACTGAAGGACTGCTCGAACAGATGCTCAGGGCACAGTACTCACTTAGATCACACAGCTGCCTGACACTGGGCCACCGTGTCCTTGTGGTTAAGTGTAGGCTCCCTGCAGGCACATTACCTGGATTCAAATCAGTACTTTGCTACCTTTCAGGTGTGTGACCTTGGGCACATCACCTGAAATGGGGATGATAATTGTGTCTGCCTCATAAGTTTTCTGAGGAAAGTAAATGGGATAATAGATGCTAAGTACTTAGAATAATGCCTGGGCCCTAACATGTGCTAAATTGTTCCTGTTTTTATTACTGGGGTCTGTGGACATTTATAGAAGCAGCATCCCTTTGTAGTCTATCTGTATCCATCAACTTGATACAGATTGAGTGACTGAGTGCTGTCTTACCCAGTATTTCCAGGGGTAGGTTGCATTCTTTGTCTCTGTAAATCAGGCAGGTTGATGTTCACAGCAAGCTGAGCGGTCACAGCTCACAGAGCACCTCATTGCCCATGCAAGCCTGCACTTGAGTAACACACTCACTAAGATTCCTCATGTTTGTTCCCACATCCATTTATCCCAGTTGTACTTGCAACCATAATTACTAAATTCAATTATTAAACTCATAAAAGTGAATGGAAAAGGAGTGGTTGCTTTTTGCATAAGAAACATTTTATGGGGCACCTGGCTGGCTCAGTCGGTAGAACGTGCAACTCTTGATCCCGAGGTTATAAAGTCAAGCCCCACGTTGAGTGGAGAGATTAGTTAAAAATAAAATCTTAAAAAAGAAACATTTTCCTTGGAAATATAATAAAGGTAAGTTTCTTAAAAATCATTGCCAAAATATGTACAGTTAAGACGATGTAAAAAACTAGGTTAAGTCTTTAGACTGCTTTGCAAGTTAATTTGATGTTTGGCTTAATTTTAAAGAAACTGAAAGCAGAAAGCAAAGACTTTGTTTTAGGAGGGTGTGTTAGCAAGAATGATCTGGATGAATATTCAAAGATAAAGCAGTCAAGAACTTTACCCAATCACACTGGACCAGAGGTCTACAACAGCAACAGTTAATCTGCACAACTGTGCTGGCCAGGACACAGTGAGGCAGGCTGCAAGTGCTGGCCTTTCAGACAGTGGTTGCCACTAGTGGCAGCTCAAAGAGCCAAGGCCCCAACCCAGTGGCCTTTCTTTGCACCTGCTGAAGCAGAGTGGTAGGGCAGGTGTGCCGGCTGGCAGCATGCCCTTGTGGCTCTCTGCAGACACTGGGCTTTGTCCGTCTGCTCTGAACCATAAGGGCACTAGCACAACTTGGAGCTGAACTATCTGTGCCAACATCAGCATACCTATACTTTGTCCCCAAGGATGACTCATGCTTGGTTTGCAGCCACTTAGGGACAGGTGGGACCTTGGGAACCACTCCCTGAATCACCTGAGAAAGTGGACCCTGACTCCACCCAGATCCAGGAACTTAGAGCCCAGCCAGACATGTTTATCTTCTCAGTGGGGCCACTGCTTTTCCTCTCACTGAACCACAGAGCATAGCTGTCCAGAGGAGGTGGGCAGGACAGGAAAAGGAGCTTAAGGATTTGTGGAAGGAAAAGAGGAAAGCAGAGATGAAGGACCTCCTTCTAGCTTGTCCTCGGAGCTCAGCCAAGAAGAGAGAAGGCACTGATTAACCCATCATTTGGTCATTCATTTATCCCTTCACTCATTCCGTACATATTCATTCTACTTCCTGGTGCCTGCCCAGGCAGGGCTGAACCTCCAGCTGCAAGTGGACCCTTGCGCCTGCTCTGGAGGATCTTGAGAACAAGTGGCAGAGGGCAGGAGAAGGAGCAAGATTCAAGCATAGGCAATTCTGATAAATGGAAAGCACAGGGACAAAGGATGTGGTGGGAGCAACTGGAGAAGCAAGCTGTAGACAGGACTATGGGAAATGACCAGTGTTCAGTCCCCCGTAACCCAGGCAGTTTTGGCAGCTTGACCCTGGCCTGTCACCAGGGACATGAGAGAATCAGTAACCTGGGGCCATCTGCCTCCTCCAGGCAGCTTACCCTCCTCTCCCAGAGTCAATGTCTGCTTCAATCAAGCCTTCAGGTGGGAAGCCCATGGCTCTGGATCCCACATTGCCATCACTTGACTGTGCACTTGACCTGTTATGGGAAGAGAAACATTTGCTGACTCTGATTAGGTTTTGATCTAATATAACTAAGATGTCCTGAGAGCCGGCCTCAAGGACTAGAAGGCCAGGCTCCCAGTTGCCACCCTGCGCTGCTCCAACTAGAGCCAACTGGACATCAGCAAGTATTTCTGCTTTTCTTCCAAACCTGATGGAATGGGAGAAAGAGTGGAGCCAAAAAACAGAGCAAAATGGCAACTTGGGAGGAAGCTGGCACAACGTGGGGAAGCCAATGGTCAAAAAAACAAAGGGGAAAGCACTTGGGGCCACTGATAATAATGGAGCCCAAGGCAGAAACAAGCTCCCCCAGACATCCCAGGTCCCCTGCCCTCATTTCATGACTGAGTCCCCATTGGGGGTCCAGAACCCCACACTGATAAAATGGAGGCAGACAGGCAAGGCTGTAGGCTCTTATCCATTACTGGTTACCAACTTCCCATTGAAGAAACACTCAACTCTCAGCCGTTGCTCACCACACCCAGGCTTCCTTGGTCTAGCATGAAGGACAGCTCAATGAGATAGTCATAGGATGGCTGGGCACAACCATCCCTTCTGGACTCATCATCCACCACTGGCTCTGCCTCCCATCCTTGCCAGCACCTGCCATGTCTCCCTTTATCCACAGTTCATCCTGGAAGTCTATGCTAGATGCTCTGTTGAGGTCAATGCATCCTTTGGTCATTGACTTCCCTAAACTTCTGACTTGGCAGGCTTGCTTGCCCTGGCCATCAGCACTGCTTTCAGTGGGGGCAAATGCACAGTGAACTTGGGCCAAGGGCTGGGTGGGGGTGGTCTGGCCTGGAGTTTTGTCCTCCTCTGCAACTGGCTTTCTGAGGGATCTTGGCAGGGGCCTGCCCCTCTCCAAACCTCATACAGTCCTTCATTTATTCTTCCAAAAGATATTCACTGAGGACTTGCACTGCCCCAGGCACTGGGGACACAGTGGGGGAACTGGACAGTCCTGGTCCCAGCTCTATCCATGGACCTTACATCATAGGCCACATGGGCTCTATGTCCCTGCACTGAGTTACCTTAGGTCTAGATTGGGACCCTTGCAGGCCTCCTCACCAGCCAAGTCTTCCTTGGCCTCTCTAGGGCTGGGGTCCTCCTTGTATTTGGAGCCCAGGGAAGATCTATGGAGGAAAGAAACATAAGTTAACCATCCAACCACACTGAGATGAAGGCATTTATCTCATACTCAGATGCCAACTGTCTCCAAGGAACTTAAAAGCTGATATTGCAGGACTAGCCAATTCTCAAAATATCATTACTAATAGCTACTATTGATTTAGGGTCAGACTCCATTCTCATGATTTTGCATGCATTAACCCTCCACATAAACCCCAGGATATGGGCACTATATTTATCCCTGCCTACTTTCTAGATGAGTGAATGGGAGCACAGACAGCCCAAGCAACTTGCCCCAAGGTTCCCAAGGGGAAGAGCTAGGATTTGAACCCAGTCTGATTTCAGAGTTCTGTACTATAATCCTCCATGGTGTTGAGACTTCTCCTAAGCTGCTAATTCAACCTCCCTCTGTTCTCTCTGAGGTCATCGGGGAGCCTCATGGTGTCCAACGCAATGGATACACTCCTTTCATTATTACCATTCAGGACCACTGACCCAGTGGGCCACTCCTGTCTTCTTTCCCAATTCATCTGTCATGACTGTGACACCATCTCCTACCTCTCTTGCCATACCTTCCCAGTCTCCTTCACCATTCCCTCCTCTTCTGCCCCTTAATGTTGGTGTTATCAGCATTCCTTTCCATCTGCATGCTCCACCTCTTTGCCCACCTCCTCCTCGACATCAACTGCTACCCTCAAACCAATGACTTCCACATGTTTGCACATCTCTGTGCTCCTGACCCATACCTCCAATGCCTTTCAGACTGTCCCTCGGTCAGCTCACCCTCGACATGGCTAGAATTGACTGCCATTCCCAGCTGCCTTCGGGGGGATGACCAGGCAGCTGCCACCTCCACACTGGGCTCTGTGCCCAGCCTGCTAGCCCCTCTCTCAATTCCCTTGATATTGTACTTCATGTAAACACTGACATTGAATCCCATTATTTCAGCTTTCATCTGTCTGCATATAACATGTAAATTTCTTGAACCCTGACCTCTCTCCCAAACCTCAACTACAAACCCTCAAATGCCTCCCAGCAATTTGTATTTGGTTGCCCACAAGTAAACTCATTATATATTCATTTAAAAATACTAAGTATTTATATCACCCCTCCTTGTCCCTTGCCCCTGGTCCTCAGTAGTGTGGTGAGTTATGGAGCAAAAGGTGCAGAGTGGGAGTCAGGCAGCCTGAGTGGAGTCCTGGATCTGCCTGCTCTTGGCCATGTAACCTTGAGCAAGTTACTTGACCATTCAGGGTCTCAGTTTCCTCATCTGTAAAATAGACATAGTGACTGCATCTGCATCATGCATGAGGATACCTGCTAGGCTGTTGAGGCAGGGCAGGGCTTGGTGAATTCTAGCTTTCTCTCTTTCTTCTTTCCCCAAATTTATTCTCTGGAAAGTGGGAGAGGAGCACCCCCATGGGATTTCAATGGTTGTAGCTTTGCCACTCCCAGACAAAGTACCAGAAGCCTTGTGGGTTCTGGAGACAGGAGGCACTGCAGGGATCTTCACTGGAGGCAGCCTGGCTTCCTCCTGCATCTCTTGGGATTACTTGGACCCTGTTTCTCAAAGACTTGTCACCTTAGGAAAATCAGTGAAGCAGCTTCCAATGTTACCTTATTAAAGATGTTGTCACACTGGATGATCCTCAATCATTCCAGCAATAAACACTCTCACATTTCTGTTCTGGGCCAGAGGGAATGTAATGAACATTTAGCTGCAGCCCCTGCCCTCCAGGCTCTCAGAGTTCTTAGGGAATATTGATCCAGGAGTGGACAACTGTTCATAGGCACCACATGGAGACCTGGGAGGCTGGAGACAAGGGCCCAAGGAGGGAGGGGTATACGAGGAGTACTGAGTTCAGGCTGCAGAGCCCAATCAGGGTGGGGGGCATTGCAGGGTTTTCCCAGGGGCTGGAATGACTACTTCTGCCTTTTAGAAATCTCACCCAGGTAGAGATGTGGAGGGTCTAGGGATGGGGCAATAGGAGAATAAGAATAGGAAATATCTATAAAATAGAATGGGTAGGACTCAGTGCCAGACTGGGGTGGGAGTGTGAAGAAGAAGGCGCCAAAGAGGAGAGTAAAGGTACCTAGAGATCCATCAGGACTCATCTTGGATGACACTTCCTCCAGGAAGCCTTCCCTAACCAACCCACCCTTATGCTAGTGAGAGGCCCCTTTGGAGCTCCTACTGCTCCAGTGGGCATACACTCTGGCCTCCCTCCCCAGACTCTGGGATTCATGAGGAAGAGTCTCAGTCTGGCTGCTTCACAGCTGCCTTCTAGGCCCTGGCGCAGGGGTCAGGTGTGCATCAGGGGCTCAGTAAATGTTAGTTGAGTGAATAGCTAAATGAGTAGGAGAGAGAGTGCTGCAGGATACCTCCCACTACTTGTCCCTCCAAAGAGAATTGGACCCTCCATGCTCAGATCTCCCCTTGTCCCCGCCCCAGCTCCTAGCAATCCACCCCCCATCCTGTCTGCCTGTTGCATGGCTCTCTGCCTCCTATCTTGAGGCAGGGGCTGGGCCCTCTGTGCTCCTTGTAGTCCTCCTGTCCCTCACCCTCCCCAGAACCAGGTGTGGTGGCATCATGAGCTGTCAAGGCTGACCTGGTGACCCTACCCTGTTCCCAATAGTCCTGTCACACAAGCAGAGCAACTGCCCCAGCGGCTTCAGGGGGCTTTGCAGAGCCCATGTCTCAACCCAGCACAGCTGTCCTGTCTTGTTCTCAGTGCTTGGCAGGGCTGAGCCCTCACAGCTTGCTGGTGTCTGCATCTGCCTCCCCTACCAGGCAGATGGTCAGCATCTCTGGCCAGGGGACAGTCACCTCTGGCTTGCCAGGGCCAGGTTTGCCTCACATGAACCAAGTACTTGTCCCTAAAGAGGTGTGGGGTGAAAGCATGAATGGAGGCAGAGAACCTAGGTTGACCATGTCTCTTACCAACCAGCCCCTGGGCCTAATCATTTGCATCCCTTCCTTGCTTATCCCATCTCTAAATTGGTGTGGAAGGAGCCCAGCAGGGCCCCCATACCTCATTCCTTCCAGGTATGGGGTCATCAGGCGGAGTCCTGCCCCAGGTGTCGTGATCTGCAGGTGGACAACTTCCTCACCTCTTGTACTGCAGCCAAGAAAGATAGCCAGGGAGTTGCTGGTAAGGAAAGCCTCCCCCTTTTCCCATCTGTGCCAGGGGTCCAAGGGCATTCTCCTTCAGAGGCCTCCTGGGTAATGCAGTGGGACACCCAGAACCATTGTCTTTTTTTTCTATTGTCTCCTCTTTGGCCTTTAGCTTTCTTGGTGCTACAGCTGAGCTTGACCCACTGACCTCCAGGTTGCAGAGGAAGGAGAGTGAAACACCCCTTTACCAGTCTCCCACTCTTGAGCTCAGCCCCCTTTAAGCATAGCAAGTGGATTCTGGACGGAAATGGGACTGCCCAGCTCCAATGCCCTGTCTGTAGCTACTGTCATGATTCTGTCACCCACTTGCAGAGATGAGCCTTGGCTATGGTTCCACTGGAATGCCCAAAGTGGTTATTTGTGAAGCCAGTGAGAATTCTGGGTATATAGGCTGATGGGGACTGATGACAAACAAGAAATCAGGAAACCTACAGGCCAAAGTTGGAGAGCCAGTGGGAGTAGGATATCAGAGACTTGGGGGATGAAGGAAAGTGACCAGTTGCCTATGAACTGGAGTCCACAGAAAATCAGACATTCTCAGCACTCAGAGGATGCTGAGGATTCCCTTTGAGGATTCCCTTTGAGGATTCCCGTGCTCAGAGCCTGGCCCACAGCTGACCACATACATCCTGCCAAGTCTGATTCCACTGCAGGACCTGACCTCCAGCAGGCTTGGGCCATGGTGATGGCCAGAGCCAGAGGAAATCTAGAGCTCTCTGGCTTTGTGGGAGTACTCTTCACTCAAGACCATACCTTTCTAGGTCCACAAAGTAAGGCCTAAGCCATCCTTTAAGACCCAAACCACTTACAGCCACTCCCTCCTTTCTTCAGCTGCCTGTGGACACTGGGTTGGGTCCTGGGTTATAGATGGGGGTGAGTCCCAGGCCAGGTGAAGCCCCCAGCCTAGTGTGTATGGGGGGGGGGGCAAAACAGGGACAGAGTAGCATGGGTCCTGACTCTACTAAAGTGTAAGACTGTGCACAAATTCAGCCCCAAGTGCACCTGAGAAACTTCATGGAGATGTGGCCTCGCTGGGGGCCAGTTGGAGGCAGGTGGGAGAGGAAGAGATGGAGGCTGGCAGGGGCCTTAAATGATGAAACCAGATCTGGTGTGGCAAAGGGATGCCATGGAATGGGCTTAAAGTGGGGGGTGAAGAGCTTCACATGATCAGCCTGGCACTTTAGAAAGGCCCCTTTGGGTCCATGACAGGGAAGGAGGGGCCAGGGTGAAGGCAGAGAAACAGGTAGTCTTCACCTTGGGTGAGCCGGTGTGACTTGGCTGCTCTCCTTGGAAAGTCACCTTGGAGTTGATCCTGACGTCCGGCTCCAAGCTAAACTAGGAGGCCATAGAGGATCGGGTCAGTGGGCTGCCTGTGTATGTGCTTCCTGGGATTTGGCTGAGAGGTCGCACATTAGAGATGACAGGGGGAAATGGGAGGGCTTCCAGGGACAGGGGGCCTGGTGCACAGGGGCAGCTCTGATCTGTGCATGTCTCCTCCCATGATAGCAATGATGACAGCATAAAGCACCTGGCCAGGACACACCCCACTTGGGAACATCACAGGCAAGTAAAACATACTTCCTCACTGGTGTTTCTGGTTATGTGGCAGAGGAAATAGGAACAAAGTGTCACCCCAACCTGCCCAAGCTGGCACCTCTCCCTCAATGCCTTCTTCCTTTTTTGTCACCCCGTTTAGCAATCCCTTCTTGAAGACCCAGCTCAAGTGGCACCTCTTCCAGAGGGGCTGTTATGAGTTGCACTGTGTCCCCTTAAAAGATATACTGGAGTCCTAACCCCTGGTATCTATGAATGTGCCCTTATTTGGAAATAGGGCCATTGCAGATACAATAAACTTAAGATAAACTCATACTGGAGGAGAGTGTCCTAATCCAGTGTGACTGGTGTCCTTATACAAAGGGGGCATTTGTACACAGACACACAGAAGGAGTATGGCCATGTGAAGACAGGGGCAGAGACTGGAGTGATACATCTACAAACTGAGAGCTGCCAAGGATTGCCAGCAATACCAGAAGCTAAGAGAAAGACCTGGAACAAATCCTCCCCCAGACCATTTGAAAGGAACATATAGCCCTGCTGACACCTTGATTTAGGACTTCTGGCCTCCAGGTGTGAGAAGACACATTTCTGATGTTTTATCCACCGAGTTTGTGTTAACTTGTGACAGCAGCTCCAGCAAACTCATACAGGGGCCTTCCGGTGTCTCTTCTCCTGCAGCAGCCCACCAGCCCCTCTCAACAGACCTTCAAACACAGATGGCTCTAGTCCAATCTTAAATTGTCAGCTAGGCTGAGAGCCGATGGAGACCAGGAGCACTCTTCCAGTGTGGACCCAGCTGCCTGTGGGAGTACCTCCTTCTCCGCACCCACAACCACATTTCCCTCAGAGGCCAGCAAGATGGCGATATTGGTCTCTTCATTTGCCCTGCAAATCAGCAAGCCTATAACTGGGAGCACCCAGGCACTGTGCCAAGGATTTCATATGTATTACCCCTTTTAGTATTTGAGAAGGCCTCAGGAGGTAGGTATCACTACTCACTATTGTATACATGAGGAAACTGAGGCATAGAGAGGTAAAGTGGCTTGCACAAGGCCAGTATAAGGTAATGCCAGGGTTTGCCTTGTGCCAAAACCTGTGCTTTTACTCAGTGCTCTCCAGCTTACTCTGTCAGACAGCATGCTGGGGCACAGCCTGCAGGCCTCACCATGGTCGAATGAGGCAGAAAGCCAAGGAAGCTTGACCAGTGCTGTGACAGGGACAGCAACCAGGCCTGGGGGCCTTTGTGCATACCAGTTTCTCTGGAAGAGGGTATCTGAATAAGTTCAGTCCAGAAGGTATATAGGAATTGTCCCACAACGAGAGGGTTAAAAACAAGATTAACCTAAGAAAACATGTTTTGGGGTGCATGGAGGGAAGGCCCCCTCCACTGTTGAGCAGGGGGTGGGAGTGATGGTAGAGACAAGTAATTCAGATATAAGCACTTGGAGCTGAGGGACCTTTGAGATGCCAGGCAGGTCCGGCATCTGATGGAAGGGAAATGACAGCTGGACAGCCCGGAGGACACAGCCTGTAGGTGTTCTTGTGGTGCAGTCCTATTCCAAACTTTCAGCCCTCCCTGAAGTCCCTGAAGGGTTTGGCACCTAAGACAAGGGTTTTACTCCTGGTTGGCCTGCTGGGTGAGATGAGGAAGTTACATCAGACTTGAGCCAAGGAGGCTATTGCAAGGACAGACTTGGGGAAGAGGCAGCCTCTTCAGAGCCATACCTGGAAACAAAGCTGTGATATTTTCCTGCCCCACTCTGCCATAAACCAGCTTTTTCTGAGTCAGTACAGCACCCAGAGTTTGGTTGAGTCACTGCTCCCCATAGAGCTGCACTTCTTCAAGGGCACAATCCAGCCTGGAGTTCTCAGATAACCAGGCAGAGAGAGGCTGGGTATGGGGAACTGATGGTGGTTGCCTGACCTGACCAGTGCAAGACCTGTCTGGTACAGTGGAGTCAGAAAAGAAGACCACCCAGGACCAGGCAGTGGCTCACCTGGAAGCTGCCTGGCAGGGTTCCAGATATTTTGTGACTGCACAATCTGAGGGAAGAAGCACTATGAGAAGTATCAAAGTAAGCCTCCCTGACCAGCCCCTGTTGCACACTTCTGATGAGAACTCTTTCCTTCCTATTGGAGGCTTCCCCATTGTGAAACATCTCTGGTATCTAGAACTTTCTGTAATCTGGTCCCAATTCTGTTTCCTGGGGCCTCACAGGCAAGATTGATCTCGGACTTTTGGCCTTCACAACTGTGAGGCAGTATATTTCTGTTGTTTGAATCACCAGTTTGGGGTACTTTCTTACTGCTGCCCTAAAAAACCACTATAGCCACCCTGCTATGACAGCAGATGAAGGGTATTAAACATCCAAAAGATATGTTAAAATGCCTCTCAAATACATAATACAGCACAACCTAATTCTCCTAAGTTCTCTTTTAAAAAGCATCTGAAACCATTCACTGCTCTTCTTTTTCTGCACAAAAGACAAGGAGAAATCAGAGATGTGCACTGTTTGGGGCTGAATTATGTCCCCTCCAAATTCATATGTTGCAGTCCTAACCCTGGTACCTCATAGTACATTTATTTGGAAATAGGGTCACTACAGATGGAATTAGTTAAGATGAGGTTATACTGAGGTAGGGTGGGCCCCTAATCTAACATGACTGATGTCCTTATAAGAAGAGGAGATTAGAACACAGACACACACACATGGAAGAGCATGTGAGGACACACTGGGAAAGAGGTGGCCATCTACAAATCGAGGAGAGGCCTCCCTCCCAGCCCTCAGAAAGAACCAACCCTGCTGACACTTAAATCTCAGACTTCCAGCCTCTAGAACTGTGAGACAATACATTTCAGTTGTTTGAGTCACCCCATCTGTGGTTACAGTTGCCCTAGCAAACTAAGACAGCCCCTATGTCCCATCAATCCCCAAGTCCCATCAGTGCTGCCTTGTGAAGAGCTCTGAAATATTTCCACTTGTTTAAAAGTTCTCACCGACAGGGGCACCTGGATGGCTCAGTCGGTTAAGTGTCCGACTCTTGATTTCGGCTTAGGTCATGATCTCAGGGTTTTGTGAGTTCCAGCCCTGCTTCGGGCTCTGTGCTGATGGCTCAGAGCCTGCTTGGGATTCTCTCTCTCCCTCTCTTTCTCTGCCCCTCCCCCGCTCACAATGTCTCTGTCTCTCTCAAAATAAATCAACTTGAAAAAAATAAATAAAAATTCTAATGGACAAAAGTTTAGACAAACAGGGAGAATCACGACATGGAGGCAGTGAAGAAGAGGGGCAGTGGTGCTGCTGGAGCCATGGCCTCAGGATGGCCTCACACTCCTGGCTCCCTCTAGGAAAGAAGGTCTGCAGTCTTGCTCTCCACCAGTCTATGCTATGGCAGGTGGCCCTATCTCCCTCCTGGCACAGAGGAAGGAGCCCTGAGGGACCATGGTCACATACAAATTTTTGTGGGACTTGAACTGGGGAGGAAAGTAGGGGCTCGCAGTGGCATTACAAGAGCTGGAAAATCCCCTGGGGTCCCTAAAAGTGACCTGTAGACAAAGGTGCTCTGCCCCTCTGGTTTCAGAGTCTTCCAAGGGTGCCATGGAGGCATACCACTTAGCAGACTTGGATTTGGACAAAGCTCCCAGTCCTGGCAGGAGCTTTAAACAGCAGCAACAACAGGGAAGTGGTGCTCTGAACAGGACTTACCTTGATTCACTGAAAAGTACAAGGAGGTATTGATTGCTCTTCATTTGCAGACAAGAGAGCACCATTATTTGCCCAGACACTCAGGGCTCAGAAATCAGACCAAATCCGGACCCCGTCTGTAGTGAGATTACCAGCACTCAGTCTGCCCCCCTGCCCTCTCACCCCAGTCCCAGGCTGTCCCATCTGACCAGCTTACAGGCCAAAGCCAGCTCATGGCACCCACCTGGGCTCCCAGCTCCTGGCAGGGCTGGGCAGAGTCAGCATGTGCTCAATCCAAATCCCCTGAGACACTTTGGCTCTGTCTCCATCCACACTGGCAAAGAAGGCAGCTGTGAGTGGGGCTGGGGGCTGTAGAGCCTCCTTCCTCAGCAGAGGACAGAGGACATAGCTGGCAGGCTGAACTTGGACAATTTACAATAGAGCTATTAACAAGCCCAAGAATGGCAGGGCTAGCACTCTGATGGTAGGCCCTCTCAAACCCTATGGCTAGTACTTTTTCCTAGGATGCTGTGGCCACAAGTGGGATAAGATGACACAGATAACATTAAAAAGACAAGAGTGATGTACTCTCTCCCTGGAGGTCAGGCTGTTTTGCTCCTTTTAGCCCTAGGACATCCAGCCAAAAAGCTCTTATTGATTTCTGTGCCCTGTCTTGACACTGAGCACATGGGGACACTGACCCTGAGGCTTTGCAAGGAGATGACCTAGCAGAGGTTCCACAGTAACAGTGGCAGGCAAGCCTGGAAGCCACCAGCCCCAGACAGAGATGAGTAATTGATTACCTGCTTGAGCCAGGAGAGGATCTTCCTAGAGCAGGTGGGTCCTGGCTCTTCTCAGAAGGCCTGTCCTCATCCACCACCTCAACCCTTCAGGCAAGACGAGAAACAGATGCACCACTTGTCCCCAGGGCACCTGTGGCCTGCTCAGCCGCCCTATAGCTTGCTGTTCCTAAAGGACATGATTTCCTTCTGTGCTGTCTATGGCCATGAGGTGGCCCAGCCTGGAGGCTCAGCAACTCCAGTTTGGGATAAAGGACAGCATATCAGGTTGAAGAGTATCCCTTCAAAATCCATGTCTGCCTGGAACTTGTGAGTGTGACCTTATTTGGAAATAAGGTCTTCACAGATATAGTCAACATAATATCGGGTCACACTGGAACAGGGTGAGCTCTAAATCCAATGACCAGTGTCCTTATAAGAAGAGGGAAATTTGGACACAGACATACAGACAAAAGGTCATAGGACAATAGAGGCAGAGACTGGAGTGATGTGTCTACAAGCCAAGGATTGTCAAGGGTTGCCTGCTGCCACCAGAAGCTGGGAGAGAAGCCAGAGACAGTTTCTCTTTCACAGCCTCCAAAAGGAACCAATCCCGCTGACACCTGGATCTTGGACTTAAAGCCTCCAGAACAGGAGACAGTACATTTCTCGGGTCTTTGCCACCCAGTTTGTGGTACTTTCTTATACCAGCCCTGGCAACCTAATACAGCCAGTAAAAGCACATCATTATCTGCCACTTCCTTTATGCTGCCATCACCTTTTCCTGACTGTATTCCAGTCTTCAGCTCACTATTCAACCTTGTCATGGATGCTTTCCTTGTTTACCTCATGGAATGTCCCTAAAATTCAACTTTCTGGAAGTCTCTTCCCTATACTCCCCAAATATTCTTTCCCAGAAGATATTCTGTCTCAACTGAAGGGGACACTCCTCTCTCACTCAACTGGAGTGTCCTAATGTCCTGATAATTTTGTATTGAATTCTGTTCACCCTTTAGGGCCCATCTCCAATGTTATGGTCACTTCCAAGGGCCTGGCCAGGCAGAGGCTCCCAATGATAAGCCTCTGGACCCCAGCCCAGTAATCCCTCCTGCTGAGGCATTGTCCAGCCTGTCCCTGGTAGAGTGGGAGGGAGGGCAGGGGAACAACTCCTTTTTAGCCTGGTAGCTACTTTTGCTTCAAACCCCAGAAGCCCTTGGAAACACTAAGGCTCTACTGGGGATCAGGGGCCTAGCCCTGTTAGCAAATGGAAGTTTCCAGCCACAAGCTACGTTCTGTCAGCCAGATCTTGCCTACACAGAACTGCCTGCTGAGGCCACAAGTGCCACCATACCCACCTACTTGCTCATCTGGCCTCCAGACAAAAGCCACTAGGCCCTCACAACTTCCCTTGCTCAGGGACAGAGGCCCCTTCCCACTCTGCACCTGCTTTCCATGGTGATCATACTCCACCTCTGCTGGCAGGAGGCCTTCTCTGCAGCCAGCAAGAGGCTTGCAAAGATTCCCTTGCTGACATTTACCTCTTTGCAATGAACGGAGCCTGCATCTCCTGGGCAGGGCTGCTGCAAAGGAAGCAGAAAGGCAATGTGTTGGACAGAACTCATGGACAAGTGACATCATGACCACTTTGCTTTATAGGGTCCTGGGCCTCTCTCTCACTCCCAGTACCTCATTAGCCCTGATGGCTGGAGCCAGACCTCTCAGTTTTCCAGAAAGAGCATCTGAGAATCCTGGAAGGTCTAGCCAGGAGGAAAGGAGGGGAGCCAGTTGATAGCTGAGCTGGCCCAGAAGCCAGGCCCTGCTGTGTCTCCTGTCATGTAACTCACCTGGTACTCTTCTTGGCTGCTGACAGAACGTAGGAGTGCTCCCGGGAGGCTGTCTTCCTCACCACACTGCTTGCAGCTTCTGACCTGCGGTGGCACAGAGAGAAAGTATCTAATGGCATAAGGCAGGACTCACTCTGCCAGCATAGCCCAGCAGCTACCCAGGATGGCTCAGGGCCACCCCAGGGAGGCAAGTGCACAAAGCCAAATTAGCGCCTGCTCCCAGAACTATTCAAAGGAAACAGAGACCATGCAGCCCACATTTATCAAGCATAGGTTGTGGGCCTGGCCCTGTGCTGCATGCTGCAAATCCATACTGGCTCATTGAGTCCTTACAACTTAGGAAAGTAGGTGCTAGTATCACCCACAATTTACAGATGAAGAAACTGAGGCATGGGAAACTTTAGTGACTTGTGTGAGACCACACACTTAGCTGATGGCAAAGTGGGCAGTCAATGCTCAGCAGCCTGGCTCCTGAACTTCTGGCTCTTCCCTTGTACCTCCCAGGCCCAGGGACCACTGTCACTGCAGACTCTGGCTGTAGGATTGTCCATCTGCTAGACCTTCAGCACAGGAGCTTTGCTGTGTTTCTTAAGGCGCAGAGGGCCCAACAGACACTGGCAGTGGGGGCAGGCTCAGCCTGGGGTAGGGGGGGGGCAGTTATTTCCTCAGAGCCTAGCTGCTGCCCAAGTACCTGAGCCTCATTTTGAGGTGAGGGGCACTGGCACTTCCAGAGTGTAGCTCTGCCACCCAGCCATGCGGGCCCTGCCCAGCATAAAGCATACACAGCATCCACACAGCACACACGGCATACACACAGAGGGCTCCTCCTAGGAGGATGGCCGATTTTGGTTCAATTTGCTCAGGACCCTTTTTTAGCAAATTGATATAAAGTCCTGAAGCACCTCCCTCTGTACACTCTGTCCACCCAGGGGAGGCTTCCCCCAGCCCTCATTACCTAGGTTCTGCTCCATGAAAGTTTCATAAAGCGTCCCCTGAGCTGGCCCAACACTGAGTGGGTGGTTCAGGGTTCAATGAATGACACCTGTTGCTGGAAGCCACTCCTCCAGCAAACAAGCCAGCACTGATATTGTACATGTTGTGCATTTTGTCACTGCAACTGGCACCATTCCTATATTACTGGTCCACAGAAACTTGGGCCCCTGCCCTGACTGTGGGATGCTCAGCGGGCACCATTACCTCCGTTTCTGCTCATCAGATGAGAAGAGAACCTCCTCCTCTTCAGCATCTCCTGATGCTGAGCTGCGTCTGACATTGTAGGGTGCCCTGGGGGAGGGGAGAGGGTGTGAGGATGCTGTTGGTTGTGGCCCCTCCTCCCCCATCTCTGCCCCTGTTCCCTGTCACAGGCTGCCACCCTCAGCAGTTTGGCTTCCTGACTTACAACAATAATAGCACATGTTGGCATTGCTGCCTCTGAGTCTTTGCTCATGTCACTTCTTCCTCCTCAAGAGCCAGCCCTCTCCTCTCTCCTTATTCCAACCCTAACTGTCCTCCAAGACCCAGTTCAAGCCTCTCCCCTTCTCCAGAAAGATTTCCTACCTGGTCCATGTCACTGGATGGTTGTGACAAGGGATATAAAGCAATATAAAGATGTGGGGCCCTTGGGAACTGCAGATTCAACCCACACTTCTGTCCAGAAACCCCCTCCTTGGCCACATAGTGGGGGGCGTATTTGATAGGGGCCAGAAGGGGAGCCCCAAAGATTTATATCCAAGAAGCAGTTCAGATTTCAGCACAAAATGCCAATTACTTGGCTGCCAGGGCTATCATCATGCTCAGGATCATCAGGCCCCAGCGCGGCCCGGCCTACACCCCAGAGGGGTGCAGAGGCATGTCCAGGAAACAGAGTCAGCCAACATCAGCCCCAGAGATATGACCCATGACCCTTCCTTCAGACTCACCGGCCCCTTCTATAAGCTTCTTAGAGCCCCTGCTTCGCCACAGATCAGAAGAGCAATGTGCTCCAGGTCATAGTGGCAACTGGTAGGAATGTCAGGCCTGCTGTTTGGGCTTGTCCTTGAAGGAGGGAACTGAACTGGGTCTGCCATTGCATACTTACAGCTTCTTGTAATCCTCAGTGGTCATCTTATAGCTGGAGGAGGAGGGCCGAGGAAGCCCACTGGGAGCTGCTCTCAGCAGACCAGCAGCACTGGAGAGGAAAGGAGTTTCCATGTGCCCACTCCCAAGCCCCCTCTTGCTTCTAAATTTGTCTACATGCCCCAGCAGGAATGTGGCTGGTGGCCTTTCTTCTTTTCTTTCAGCCCTGCCACACACCCATCCCATCTGTGCCACCCTGAGCAGGGCAGCCCTCCTGCCATAGGTTGACCCAGGCCCCTTGACCCTGCCTTTATGATGGAGCCCAGGTTCAACCTGACACCAAGGCGCTTTGATGACATGCCACTTCAGCCTTCTGGGAAGAAGGTAAAGTAAAGCACACAGCTGCTGGGAAACAGGACTGCCCAATCTGGGTCATACATCCACCTGGGGCTTTGTGTCCCAGCACTACTCTCCAGGGCCCTGCCCTACACAGGAGAGCTACCATCCACCACCCCTCCCCACCCGTGACAGATAGAGTAATCTCTCTGCCATAAGCCTGACCTAGGCCCTCATGCCTGGTGCTTGGCCTAGGCCCTCACCCCAAGGACACACACCTTTTTGGATCTCCATTGGCCTTGGGGAACTGCCGCTGTGGCTGACACGAGCTGTCTATGGGCTTGGTGAACACTCCCCTATAAGAAAGCCCAGAAGAAGTAGCCCTGTGAGCTCCCCTGTGAGAATCCAGGGAGCAGTGGTGTGCAGGCATGTGGAGGCAGGCAGGGTCCTATGGTTACCTACCGGATGATATAGCCAGTGGGAGCCCTTGTGCTAGGAGGCCTGCCGAGGGAAAAGAAGGTATGAGGTGAAGCAAAGACGCCCTATTTCCCCTGCACCCAATGCCAGCAAAGTGGATTGGCTGGTGGGTGCCCCAGTGTGGTCAGAATGAGGGGAACAAGAGTGGCTGGCCATTTCTCAAGAGAGCCAGCTACCCCTTCACCCAAAGCCAGGCTTCCTATTCTGCTCCCTCATGCTCCCCAGGAAAAGTACTGGGACCAGCCCAGGATGGCCCTGGATCACAGTAAGTGCCCAGGAAGATGTGTTCCATGGCTAAACATTTGCCACAGAGGGGTCTCCTCCAAACTCAAGTTTTTCTCTCACCTTCCAGGACCCAGCACTCCCCTGAACAAGAAGTCTTCTGGGATTGATGACAGCGCTCCCACTCTCTACTCTCACAACTGGAGGCTGCATGGTCAGAGGCCTGGGGTTGAGGCATGGCAGGGAGAGCCCAGGGTCCCGGACCTAACCACACAGCCTCCTTTGGGAAGGCTCATGAGGGACCAAGGGGTAGAACCAAAGGCAGCTTCCCCACCCTTCCTGTTCCTTTGGGGCCTCTCTCCTCCAGCTCCTGAGATGCCCACATCACAGACTTGATGAAAGTTTGGGACTGGAGGGCATGGCTGGAAAACAGACTGCACATGCTGGGTGTCTCCTGCTTGGGAGCAACTGAGCGGGTTCAGAGGGCCAGTAGTGGTAGGCAGCAAAGAGCTGTGAGTTTGGGGTGCAGGGGCAGGAGACAAGGATTCAGCAGATGGCCTTTCTTTCTAGGAAGACAGTAGCTTAAGGGCTGGAGAACAGGGGAAGTGGGTCTAAGGGAACCCCACACAAGCAGGTGAGAAGGGCAGCACAGAGCCACAGTGTTCTCCATCATGGCAGACCCTGTCCTTAATAGAGACAGCAGCCTGCAGGTGACAAATTTGCAAGCACACTTGGGGTGGGGCCTGAGAAAGAAAGGCCATTTCCCCCCATCTAGCCACACAAACATTTTTGGCTTGGGGAGGCTAGGCCATGATCACTGGCTGTCCCTTGGATCCACTTCTTTCCCCAAGAGAAAAGGAGAGCCTAAGTTTATGTAGACTTCCAGGTATCCCTGCTCTAGGCCCTGAGTCACAGTGCCCTGGGATGTGCTTTCTAAACATAGCCCCAAACAGAAGCCCAGGGTGAGAACCATACCACCCAAAGTAAACTAGCCCCCTAGTAAGTAGACTGTCTTTAAACCGTCCTCAGGCCTTCACCAACTTTGCCAGCTGCAATAATCACAATCCATAATTCTCTCTTTTATGTTCACCTCTCTATTTGGTTCATGCCTGTGTTCCCTGCTAAGATGTTAGTTCCCCAAGGAGAGAGCACAGGACCTGGCTGGTACTGGATGCCGAGTCAGGGAGGGGTGGTGATGGGCAAGTCCATAGTTGTTAGAGGCAGCCCCAGAGACTTAGCAGTGAACTTGGATCCCTCCCTTCAAGCTGCTGCCACTGCCTCTATCACCACCTGAGAAAGATCCTGGCACTGCCTTCACTGCCAACTGCCAGTGAACTGTAGCAAGACTAAAGCCTGAGGTTTGCATTCCCACCACTCACTGACTTGGCAGTGCTTTGGAGCACCCCTAGACACCGATAGGCAAAAGTCTTCAAAATGCAGACGGGATGGGCTGTTTCCTTTGGCCACATGTCAGAATATGTCATCATGAATTTGGGAGACCATTGGAACAAATGTGTCCATCTCCCTGACACCCTGATTCCTTCTTAAAATTCACCTGTACACCCCAGAGAGCTATGCAAAGGCTGTAAATCAAACTGTGAGCAGTTCTTTGGTTCCGCAGTGCACTCAGCAATCAGGGCTACCTACAAGAGAGTCATGTGTGACTCTCAACACTGTGTAAATCACCTCAGATATGTTGTTTCACCCTTTACAGAGACTTCCCAATGTCCACTAGGCAGCTGGAACCATGGAGGCCCATTAGGTAGCCAGCCTCAAGGTCACACAGCAAGGCCAGGGATCTGAACCCAGTGACACCTGCGCTCCCTTTCCCAAGAGGAAGCAGAGTAGAAAAGCCTGTCTCTCCTGTGGATTTGAAATGATTCACTGCAGACCCTAACATCTATTTTGAGTTTGGGCTCCTCCTTATCCCCTGAAGACTGCGGCATGAGGCCCACCCACTGGCCATCAGGCATCACCTCTTACCTGGTCTTCGGGACTTCCCCAGCTGCTGAAAAGGATGTGGCTCGACTCCGACCAGGAGGCAGCTCTCTGGAGAAAAAGGGATCCTGAAAGAGTGGCTCTCTGCCATCAGCCACCTTGCAGCCTCCATCCTAGAGGCTGTCTGCTGAGCCCCAAAGCAGGTGAGGTGGGGTGAAGTGCATGCACCACAAGAACTTGGCTCACCATTCCCGTCTCACCTTCTCCTTCCCTGGCCTTTCTCCACATTCCACAGGCAAGTATGTACATGCCCACTCGGCGTCAAGGGCTTTCCCACCTTGTAACTTTGGTTGAGTCTTGCCCTCAACTGGATTGCTTTCCCGTGCTCTGCCCTCCCCAGCTTGCCTGTGGCCACATGTCCCCACTGAAGTCTGAATGGTGGAAGTCCCTCAGCATCCCCAGGCATCGACGGGCCTTTGTGGATTACAGCCCTACCCCACCTCATTGTTGCTGGCCTCCTAGCCTCCTGGACTTACAGGGTGTGGCCCTCTGATTCATCCTGCTTGATGATCCAGCTCTTGTCCCCCTTCAGCGTGGTCCGAACCTTCATCTGCTTGAGGACATTATTGCGTTCCTCCTCACCTGGTAGTAGTGGTTTCCCTGGAGGGGCAAGGCCAGGCAGCCTCAGAAGGGGAACCCAGCCCCAGGACACTGATGCCTCCCTGCCAGTCCTCCCAATATGCTGCTCTCTGCTGCCGTGCTTGTGGCCCTTGCAGGGCAGGCCACACACCAAGCCTGGGAGAAGAGGGAGTGCAGTCCTCACCTTTGGTGCTGCCTCCAAGAGCTGAGATACTCATGGTGCTTGCTCTGTAGATCCCTTTTCAGTTGATTCAACAGGGCTCCTGAGGACAAAGGCAAGCACATGGCTTGTCACTTCATGCATTTATAATGGCTTGCAGGTCATCATGTGGTCCCTGACTGCCCTTTGGGTATAAGGAGGCAAGAGTTGTTGGAGTTTGGGTGGTGGGAAGAGGCCAGGGAGTGAGCACACACTGGACCTGTCATTGTCTGATAGTAAAACCACCTGTCTGCCCAGAGCTGCTCACATGGGGAATGGGTTGCTATGGAGCTGTCTATTCAACAGATAGCTTATAAGGGCAAACCACAACCCCCCTAGAGAGTTCTGATGGCCAGATTCCAGGCCCAGATGAGTGTAGGGGAGAGAGGGGAAACAGTGGAACCTCCACAGGGTAGGCTTCCTGAGGGCTGGCACTAGTGGGCTCAGAAAGAAGGACTAAAGGAAGGGTGAGGGCTGGGAGACCAGTTCCTTTGGGGTTGGATTATCTTTCTCACTCTTTAGTAGCTGTCTGACAGACCTTTGGCAGGTCAGCTAATGTGTCCAGTCTGCTTCACTGTCCTCATTTGTAACATGGGATTTTAAAAACTCTACCCTTCAGGACTGCCATGAAGGCAGAATGCACCAATGTTCTTGAAAATGCCTGGCGCACAGCAAAGATCGCAGGGCAGTTGGACAGGAGCCAAGGAGCAATTGAGTTTCAACCTGTCTTCACTGAGACAAGGGACTGTCAGCTGTCCTCAATCAAAACCACCAAGCCTGAGAGTGTGCAGCCCTGTGTTGCTCACGGGTTTGCTTCATCTCCAGTGGGGAAAGCCCAGGGCCCCCCTGCCAACTTCTAGTAGTGCTCAGGGACCAGGTGAGGGTTGGGATCTGGTAAGGAATTGCTGTTGTGCTCTGCTTTCTCTTCCTCTCTCTATTCTTGCCCTGCTCTCCTTCCTTGTCTTTTCTCTGCCCTTTAGCCATGTGTTTCCCTCCTGTAGCCAGTGAAAGGTGGACCACAGTGACCTCCAAGAGCCTCACAGCACTGTGAAGATGTTTGTCTCAGAAGAGGCTGGGGTGAGGAAGCCAACTGTCCAGGCTGGGAACGGCCCAATGCTAAATGCAGATGGAAGGCCCATATCGTGGGTCTAATCCCAGCTCTGGCCTGCCACAACTAGCCCTGTGGGCCTCAATAGAAGGACTAGAGGTTCCGGCAAGTGGACATGATGGGAATGAGGGGCCCTGGCCCTGCTGGCATAGTCCTGAGGCAGAGCAGCCTCTCCCTTAGGAGCCTGTTACCCGCTGCCCACACCCCCCCCCCCGGCCGCTGCCAGCTGGCAAGGCCTGGACATGTTTCTTTAGAGGTCAAGGGCACACTAAAATGGCTAACGCAGGGGCCAAGATCAAACCAAATTTGCCATGTTAGCAAGAGCTGGCTTTCCCATAAATTGCACTGAATGAGCAGCCCAGGAGGCCCAAGCCTGATGCGTGCCAGGAATGGCACTTCATCACAGCAAATGGCAGCCCTGCTTTCAGCCCCTCCACCAAGGCTGCCACATCAGAGTTATATTGAGCAGAACTCATTCCATAAGCAATCTTTAGACCACATACATAAACTGTCCATCCCAGCAGCCCATGGAGTAGCCCCACTGGGCAGGACACACAGACACACTTGCTACCTAGGATCTTGGCCCCTCAGTCTCCTGGTGCTGCTGACTGGACTGTGAGACCTTGGGCCAGTACATCAATCTGGGCCTCAGCTCAGGGCCTCCTACTGCTGAGTGTTTAAGTT